>NW_028320191.1:0-32500 GCF_062004578.1 Staurois parvus
TGGCTGAAAAGGCTCCATTGTGACGGCGATGTTCCATTCCTGCAGCCCTGCTTTTGGGTGTCTCTCTGGTATCGATTCTCCTTCTGTCTGAAACGTTTCCATTGTCCATGACACTTTGTATTCTTGCACTAACCGTTTATTTTCACGATAGATTTTCGGGGGTGCGCGCTTTACGTCTCGTCCCTACATTACCTATTTTGGCTCATTTGTCCGGCATAGGGCAGCCCATTGAAATGACTGGGCATGTAACACAAAATCATGCACAAAGACCTCGTTCATGCTGTGACACGTGATGTTGGACATCTTGTTTTTTGGCCCAATGTCTTGTGAGCGTGCGCAAAAATCACGTTGTGCTTGCTGTTACGTTTATTGTTAATAGCACACAAAAATGTGGCACGCAGACACCTGTTTTTCTGTACAATAAAACCTGCAACAAATGCATTGTTTAAAAACACTCCAAGAAGCTACACAACCTAATTTGAAGCCTATGTCCCGTGTAGGACAGCCCAATGGCAATGAATAGGCTGTCCTTGGCTTGTAGTACGAAAACACCCCAAAACGCAACATCTGCAGATACTTGTCATGGTGTGAATGGGCCCCTTTGCCGTGTGTGTGTGTGTTTTTTTTTTTTTGTGCTACACGCATTGGGCAGCCCACTCCTCCCAAAAACTTGCCCTAGTAGCTCATGTAGCTTTTTGAGTGCTGGAGCTCCTCCTCCTTTCTCCTCCCTCCTCCTTTCTCCTCCGACAAGCAAGACAGGGACGCGGGACACAGCAGGGGCGAGGGAAGCCCTGAACGGGCGCGCGGCAGCACCGCCAGGGCGAGGGCAAGAACGCCTCCCCCTCCTTTCTCTTTCCTCCCTCCTTTCTCTTTCCTCCCCTCCTTTCTCTTTCCTCCCTCCTTTCTCTTTCCCTCCCTCCTTTCTCTTTCCTTCCTCCCTCCTTTCTCTTTCCTTCCTCCCTCCTTTCTCTTTCCTTCCTCCCCTCCTTTCTCTTTCCTTCCTCCCTCCTTTCTCTTTTCCTTCCTCCCTCCTTTCTCTTTCCTTCCTCCCTCCTTCTCTTTCCTCCCTCCCTCCTCCCCTCTCTTTCCCTCTTCCCCTCCTTCCTCCCTCCATCCTTTCCTCCTCCATCCTCCCTCCAACTCTTTCTCCCTCCAACTCCCTCCTTTTCTCTTTCCTCCTCCTTCCCTCCCTCCTTTCTCTTTCCTCCCTCCTTCCCTCCCTCCTTTCTCTTTCCTCCCTCCTTCCTCCCTCCTTTCTCTTTCCTCCCTCCTTCCTCCCTCCTTTCTCTTTCCTCCCTCCTTTCCTCCCTCCTTCTTCCTCCCTCCTTCCTCCCTCCCTCCTTTCTCTTTCCTCCCTCCTTCCTCCCTCCCTCCTTTCTCTTTCCTCCCTCCTTCCTCCCTCCCTCCTTTCTCTTTCCTCCCTCCCTCCTCCCTCCTTTCTCTTCCTCCCTCCTTCCTCCCTCCTTCTCTTTCCTCCCTCCTTCCTCCCTCCTTTCTCTTTCCTCCCTCCTTCCTCCCCTCCTTTCCTCTTTTCCTCCCTCCTTCCTCCCTCCTTTCTCTTTCCTCCCTCCCTTCCTCCCTCCTTTCTCTTTCCTCCCTCCTTCCTCCCTCCTTTCTCTTTCCTCCCTCCTTCCTCCCTCCTTCCTCCCTCCTTTCTCTTTCCCTCCCTCCCTTCCTCCCTCCTTCCTCCCTCCTTCCTCCCTCCTTCCTCCCTCCCTTTCTCTTTCCTCCCTCCTTCCTCCTCCTCCTCTCTCTTTCCTCCCTCCTTCCTCCTCCTCTCTTTCCTCCCTCCTTCCTCCTCCTCTCTTTCCTCCCTCCTTCCTCCTCCTCTCTCTTTCCTCCCTCCTTCCTCCTCCTCTCTCTTTCCTCCCTCCTTCCTCCTCCTCTCTCTTTCCTCCCTCCTTCCTCCTCCTTCTTTCTCTTTCCTCCCTCCTTCCTCCCTCCTTCTTTCTCTTTCCTCCCTCCTCCCTCCTTCCTCCCTCCTTCCTCCCTCCTTCCTCCCTCCTTCCTCTCTCTTTCCTCCCTCCTTCCTCTCTCTTTCCTCCCTCCTTCCTCTCTCTTTCCTCCCTCCTTCCTCTCTCTTTCCTCCCTCCTTCCTCCTTCTTCCTTTTTTTAACCACACATTTTGATGCATTTTGTTGCATGTTTTATCACATGTAAAAATGCGTGACTGCTTGCCACATTTTGGGCACCATTAACAATGAATGGCACCACAAGCACGGCATGCTTATTTATTTATTTATTTCAGGTACTTATATAGCGCCGTCAATTTACGCAGCACTTTACATATATATTGTACATTCACATCAGTCCCTAACCCTCAAGGGGCGTACAATCTAAGGTCCCTAACTCACATTCATACACATACTAGGGACAATTTAGGCAGAATCCAATTAACCTGCCTGCATGTCTTTGGAGTGTGCGAGGAAACTGGAGTACCCGGAGGAAACCCACACAGGCAGAACATGCAAACTCCAGGCAGGGGGTGCTGTGGTTGGCATTCGAACCAACGCCCCGAGTACTGTCAGGTGGAAGTGCGAACCATTCATCCACAGTGCTGCGATGCTCAGCTGTGAACGGGGCCACAATACGCTAAGTCCACCATTGCGCATCATAGCGTGAAGGGGCCCTCTAGTGCTGCATGAACTATGTTTTGTCACATGTAGAGCAGCGCATTAAATGAATGAGCTGGCGTATGTGAAAACGCGCAATTGCGTGACACCCATCATCACACATCATAGTAGGAATGGAGCTTAAGGCTAGCAATACTCGCCAAACTGAGCATGTGCACCTTGTCCCCAAGTCCCTGTTCTATCAGCAGATGGATTGGCGATAGTAGAAGGGGGAGGATCAGAGAGGACAGGATCAAACAGCCTTTTTACACCAATATGGGGGATTAACCCCTTAGGTTCCACAGTGAGTATAACAAGCATGCTTTACTGCATCTACAGACTGATTGTACCGTTGTGGGTTTAGTAACACTTTTTAAATGCCCTTTTTTGTGTCCGGAGTTCAGCTTTAAGGAAAAAAAATTGTAATGTTCTTGAACGCAGAGCTGCATTTATTTGTGCTTTTTCATATCTGCCCGGAGTTCCCCTTTTATGCCACAACTCTCTATAGACCAGGAAGTAGAAGAAATAAAAGTAACATTGTTTCAGTTATCAGGAGAAATAATAGTTACATTGTTTCAGTTATCTGATCCTTTGTAGGGTTATGATATGAGCTCTGCTCTCCTGAGAGGGGTCTGGTGGGGGGGATGGGGAGGTGTTATGGCGTTAAGTGGAATTAAACGGTGATTTAACCTCGGCCCGCGCTCCGGTGATCCGTCTGTCATCATCGCTGGCGATAAGTGCGCACAATGCGGAGAGGAAAGCCCCGATGTTGTATTGGCCGCCTGTCAGAGATCGCTCAGCAACTCACACTGGGAACGGGTCGGGACGCTCCTCAATGGACGCTCTGTTCGAAGGCTCCGAGCGCGGCCCAAATTTCGCAGCCTAACCCCTCTGATGGGGGAAGTAGGACGTGGTAGCTGAAATTGGATCCTCGTGATCCAGGAATATTCCAAGAACGATCCGAGTAATATCGAATTTGTTGAGGAACTTCGGCTGTTGTCTATAGCCTGGCCTGCTGGGAGTTGTAGTTCTCCAACGAAAAAGACTTTAAGGGCTCATTGACGCTTGCTTTGCGATCTGAAGCACGATCTATGCTTGGTTTGCCCTTCAGAGAGCATTTGACAGGTGGTGAGGAGGTTTGTTTTTTTTTTCCTGGGGGGGGACACAACACAACACTAAGCCGGTATGGTGTGATGCAGTGCACATGTGTGGACAGGAGCTGAGAGCGGCAGGGTGGCGGTATGCAGTTGCTCATTCATTGTCCAGTCACCAGGCTTGGAGCAAGGACATGACGAGACTCTGTTTAGCTAAAAACACCACTCTGTATCTTGTGGCACTCCGCCCTACGCGTTGCGTCAAAATGACTTCATCAGGGAAACTTTTTTTTTTTTATAACTGCAGCAGAGTTGAGTTGCCTTAGGCTAGGTCAGGGGTAGGCAACCTGCGGCTCTCCAGCTGTTGCAGGGCTACAAGTTCCATCATGCCTCTGCAAAATTGACAGTTGCAGCTATGACTTGCAATGTCTCATGGGAAATGTAGTTCCACTACAGCTAGAGAGCCGCAGGTTGCCTACCCCTGGGCTAGGTTAATGCTGCTTGGGTGTGCCAAGAACGCATGCAAATTGCGAGTGGGGAGATGACAAGACTCTGTTTAGCTAAAAATACCACTCTGTATCTTGTGGCACTCCTCCTACGCGTTTCGTCAAAATGACTTCATCTTTTTTCTTTTATAATCTGCAGCAGAGTTGAGTTGCCTTAGGCTAAGCTAACGTCGCTTGGGTGTGCCAAAAACACATACAAATTGTGCACTTTCCAGACGTGGCCAGAAATGTGATGCCCTTTAACAGACAACGGTGGTGCCATTGCTCCTAATGGCACCCCCACGCATCTGCCAACAGGCAGGCCAATGCGTTTCAGTGCAGAGTGATTCTGCAAAAGAGACCGGGACTTCTTAGGTGCGTTTCTCACACGTATCAAAGCCCATTGACATGAATGGGCTGACCTACGTGCGACGCAGGGAAGCGTGCACACTCCCTTGCACCTACATGGAGCCTAAGGGCTCGTTCACACGTGACTCGATTCTAACCCCTGTAGCAGGGGCGGACTGACAACTCATGGGGCCCCCGGACAATAGGGGATCATGGGGCCCCAGTGTCCTCGCCCACACTCAAAACCACACCCAAAAAAGCCCATGAAAGGTACCAGGGGCATCTCATGGGACCCCTTACTGACCCTGGACCCTCGGACAGTGCCAGAGTTCCCAAATGGTCAGTCCACCCTTGACCTGTAGCATTTGACAGGCATTTGGTAGTTCCCCAAACACTCCGCAAATGCTTTATGCGCATTTTTGGGGCGTTTGAGCATTAAAACTGCACCACAAACTCCTATAATGAAGTTTAATGGTCCGCAAACACCTGCCAGGCATTTGAGGAGCGTCACCATAGACTTGAATGGGAGGCTTCAACTCCTGACTGGACATGAGGTGTTAGTTTTGCCGCGACGCTAACGCTTCAGTGTGAACAGCGCTGTGTGCTGCCATGTGTAGAATTTTCATGGGCGTCTGAGGAGCATTAAAAATCTCTAATGCCTGATAACAAAGCCAGTGTGACCTGAGCCTTAAAGTATAACTACAGGCAAAACTTTTTTGCCTTTTTTTTTTTTTTTTTGATGGAGAGGGATTAGAACCCCTGTGTATGTCTGTGGTGTGTGTGTGGTTTGTTTTTTTTTATTACTATCTGTGTCCTGGTTAGGGGAATTCACCGTCTTTGTTCTGTTTTACTATTCTCCCTGAGAGTGAAGGAAATTCCCAACTTTTGGGTTTTGGAACAGAAATGGAGAGGAAATCTTCCAATAGGGCAGTGCTTCTCAAATAGTGGGGCGCGCCCCCCCTCTGTCAAGGGGGGCGCGTTGCCGTCCCCCCCCCCCCCCCTTCCGACACAAGGGACACTAAGTAAAGGGGTGGGCAGAGGGCTGCTGTCTCTTACCTGGCTCCCACGATGATCCATCCAGGAAGCGCTGCTCCTTCCGTCACTCCGGCCACTCCCTCACTCCTGCCGCTCGGCTCCGCCTCCTCACCGGTGACTGCCCGCCAGAACTGTAGCTCAGGAAAGGTACACAGGCGGCCAATCACGGGCGAGGAGGCGGAGCCGAGCGGACCTGCGAAAATCGAGTGAGGGAAAAGCCGGTAAGTGTGCAGTGCAGAGGTGCTGCTGCAACCACATATGCTGGCTGCAGCAGCACCACACTGGAACAGGGGTCAGCAAGTGTCATTGGTGTCAGTGGGAGGAATAGTGCCGCATCATTGGTGTCACTGATACTAATGATGGGGCACTATTCCTCCCCCCCCCCCCACTGACAGGGTACTATTCCTCCCACTGACACCAATGTTGGGACACTATTCCTCCCACTGACACCAATGTTGGGACACTATTCCTCCCACTGACACCAATGATGGGGCGCTATTCCTCCCACTGACACCAATGATGGGGCACTATTCCTCCCACTGACACCAATGTTGGGACACTATTCCTCCCACTGACACCAATGTTGGGACACTATTCCTCCCACTGACACCAATAATGGGACGCTATTCCTCCCACTGACACCAATGATGGGGCACTATTCCTCCCACTGACACCAATGTTGGGACGCTATTCCTCCCACTGACACCAATGATGGGGCACTATTCCTCCCACTGATACCAATGATGGGACACTATTCCTCCCACTGACACCAATGTTGGGACGCTATTCCTCCCACTGACACCAATGATGGGGCACTATTCCTCCCACTGACACCAATGTTGGGACGCTATTCCTCCCACTGACACCAATGATGGGGCACTATTCCTCCCACTGATACCAATGATGGGGCACTATTCCTCCCACTGACACCAATGATGGGGCACTATTCCTCCCACTGACACCAATGATGGGACACTATTCCTCCCACTGACACCAATGATGGGGCACTATTCCTCCCACTGACACCAATGATGGGGCACTATTCCTCCCACTGATACCAATGATGGGGCACTATTCCTCCCACTGATACCAATGATGGGGCACTATTCCTCCCACTGACACCAATGATGGGGCACTATTCCTCCCACTGACACCAATGATGGGGCACTATTCCTCCCACTGACACCAATGATGGGGCACTATTCCTCCCACTGACACCAATGATGGGGCACTATTCCTCCCACTGATACCAATGATGGGGCACTATTCCTCCCACTGACACCAATGATGGGGCACTATTCCTCCCACTGACACCAATGATGGGGCACTATTCCTCCCACTGACACCAATGATGGGGCACTATTCCTCCCACTGACACCAATGATGGGGCACTATTCCTCCCACTGACACCAATGATGGGGCACTATTCCTCCCACTGGTATAAGATCAATAAATAATAATGAATTCAAACCGATCACCAACATTTACTTAGGTCCTAAGTAAATGTTGGTGATCGGTTTGAATTCATTATTATTTATTGATTTTATGTATTTTTTCAGTATCATATGGTTTGACATGTCCAATCAAAAAATTTTTATAGTTTAATTAAGGATTTAATTTTTTTTAAATTTCTAATGCACTTTAAATCTTTTCTGCTACAGTTAATAAAGCTGTTCTTTGTTGTAAATTGATCCACATTTCTTTCTTTTTTTATTCTCTTATACGTTAATAAGGATACAGTGTCATGCAGAGGTGTACTTATAACAATTTTATAGACAAATGATACTATTTACAGTCGCGTGGGGGGGCGCGAAATGTTTTCTTCTTCCTAGGGGGGCATGACAGAAAATAATTGAAGCACTGCAATAGGGGCAACCACTTTGGAGCGACTTCCCCTTCCTGTTTTGGCAATGGGACAGGAAGTGAAGGCGCAAAATCTCCCCAAGGGGACACCGATGGCAACCCCCCCCCCCCCCCCCAAAAAAAAAAACTGACAGATTATAACCCTCCCTTCTGCTATTCAAAATAGGGGAAAATAATACTGTTGTGCCTCTTTCACGGTCGTGTTTGTTTATTTCAGGTACTTATATATCGCCTTCAATTTACGCAGCTCTTTACATATATATTGTACATTCACATCAGTCCCCGCCCCCGAGGAGCGTACAGTCTAAGGTCCTTAACCCTTAAGGGGCGTACAATCTAAGGTCCCTAACTCACATTCATACATACACATATTAGGGCCAATTTAGACAGGATCCAATTCACCTACCAGCATGTCTTTGGAGTGTGGGAGGACTCCGGAGTACCCGGAGGAAACCCACGCAGGCACAGGGAGAACATGCAACTTCCAGGCAGGCGGTGCCATGGTTGGGATTTGAACCAACGACCCCGAGTACTGCCAGGTGGAAGTGCTAACCATTTAGCCACTGTGCTGCCCATGTGTTCATGATCACTTTTCACGGTCGTGTTCACTTTTCGCGGTCATGTTCTCTGTATAGGTGGTGTGTTTGCCATTTGCTCTCTCGAAGGTATTTCACAGCCGCCGTCCTGTTTGTCCTTCAGGGAATTTTCATGTCGGCACTCTTGAGATTATTTGCACAGTGTAGACTGCACATTGCTGCTAATGAGCACTATTTGCTTAGGGTTTAGCGGCATTGTTTTCCGTATAGAAAGTAAAACTTTTCGGAAAGTGTGTGTACATTTGTTTCTGTTCTTCCCCTTTTGGGAAAAAAAAAAAAGATAGATGATAGATGATAGATGATAGATAATAGATTGATAGATAAATAGATTGATAGATATATATTACACTTTTTTGGTTTTTTTTTTTTTTTTTTTCTCACAGAAGTGAGTCTAAACCTCACATTTTTGTCAGTATTTGATTCTATCTTTTCATGTGACAACACTGAAGAAATGACACGTTGCTACAATGTGACGTAGTCAGTGTACAGCTTGTATAACATGGAAATTTGCTGTCCCCTCAAAATCACTCAACACTCCGCCGTTAATGTCTAAACCGCTGGCAACAAAAGAAAGCAACAATTCTTCTTTTCAGATCCTCAGAGAGTTCTTTTCCATGAGGTGCCATGTTGAACTTCCAGTGACCAGTATGAGAGAGTGAGAGCGATAACCCGCTCCCCATTCACACCTGAGGGGGGGGGGTGGACTCACTTTTTTGCCGGCGGTTTAGACATTAATGGCGGTGTGTTGAGTTATTTTGAAGGGACAGCAAATTTCCATGTTATACAAGCTGTACACTGACTACGTCACATTGTAGCAACATGTCATTTCTTCAGTGTTGTCACATGAAAAGAGAGAATCAAATATTGACACAAATGTGAGGGGGGGACTCACTTCTGGGAGATACTGTATGTGTGTGTATATATCAATTTTATTAATTATGAGTTGGTTGTGGCCAGCTCAGTGGATTGCTGTAGGAAAGTCCTGGATTCTTTCTTGGATACACAGAATATAACTGGATATAATATTTATAGGTGAAGTTGATCCAGGGAATATCCGATTGCCTCTCGGGGGATCAGGAAGGAATTTTTTTCCCCTGCAGGAGCAAATTGGATCATGTTTTGCTGGGTTTTATGCCTTCCTCTGGATCACCTGTGGGTGTAGGATTATAACTACTAATGGACTTTTGTCTTTTTTCAGCCAGACTAACTATGTAAAAAATAAATAAATATATATATATATATATATATATATATATATATGTATATATCCTATTATATATTATTTATTCTCTATATGATAACATTCGGGCAGGGTTTATTGTGGTCATTGACTTTTGGGACCAAATTGTGTGCTGTGCCCTTTTTTTTTAGCACCCTGGCTGAGGAACTACAAATTCCAGCTTCCTACATGGCCTGTGGAGTAACTTTTTTCTCCAATAGATGTCCTCTCTGTTTTAAAAAAACGAAGAAAAAATAGTGACCAGAGGTTAATATAAGAGAAAAGTTCGGTTTTTAGGGTGGAGCTAGATGCAAGGACAGAAATACTCAGGGATGAGCCTTAAAGGCGAAGTCGCCAGTCTCTGGAAGTCCGGCACATCTGGGTACTCCATCCAGAAAGTATGGCATCCTGGCTGCCTAGGACCTCCTTAAAGTGGTATTAAACCCAAAGCAGATCTGTATTAACAATTCTCAGATGTAATGGCTGCTTTAGTGTTGTGGGGTTTTTTAAAGGCTTTCCTTTCCTTTATTTCCACCTGGTGATCCGGCCAGTAAGTCTGTCCTTTTTTGCAAAAGAGCAAGCTGTTCTGCCTGCCATTTACCACTGACAGGTGCTTACAATGATCAGCTTTTATTTATGTAAAGCCTGTATCCCCCAATGGGGGGGAAAAATACTTTTAACTAATTCTAAACTATGCTGCTGTCCGAGGGTGTCTCCACTGCTCCTTCATTCAGAGTGGGGGCGCTGTAATACAGGAGGTGTGTTACTGGCCAGATCACCAGGTGAAAACTGAGGGAGGGCAAAAAACCTAAAAAAAAAAAACGCAGCCGCCACATCTAATTATTGAGCTGAGCAAACCCTTTGGCGCTATATAAACTCGATGTAATAATAACAATAATTGGTAAACTGCAATATATGACATTTTTGGTTTTCCGCTTTCAGCACTATAATAAATTCATGTCACTTTTTTTTATTGACTTTTTTTTTTTTTCTTTTGCACATTTTTTTGGCAAACCTCTCATCTACCAATACCCTCAGCTTAGCATTTATCGACCTGCAGATGAATGTTGGAGTTGACTTTCCATTTCTGGAAGGCAGATCTTGAACGACTGAAAGTTTTTGCGCTTTAGCAAATATTTTAAACTGTTCCGCCAGACCCCGGCTGGAAACCGCACTCTGATGTGCTGCGGCGGTCGGTAATGACACACAGATTTAGGCAATTAGTGACACGGCACGAGGATGAGCGGCTCTTCATGCTGCCTCTGTTTGTTTCCTTCATGTTGGAATTTTTGGGTTGCTTCTCTTGAGTAGTTCGGATGACTCAGCTATGAGTAAGGCGAACAGACTTCGGTTGTCATCATGAAATGCTCGGTGTTCTTTTCAAGTGCTTGGAGTGTCATCGCCAGGACCGGTTTGACAGCTCGTCTTCAGATTTGATGACGCGGGGTTGTGGAGAGGTGAAGAGCTTTGAGTTCTTGGATCTGGGAGAGGCTTCTGAGAATTCCCTCTTGACTGAGATCACTCTCGAACTCCGACACCTTCCCAGGTGTGTCTGAAGGCCCCCTCATTTATCCAGGCCATGGTACTGTAGATCTAGTAATACGTCACATTTCAAATGGACTTCTTCTGGAATGTTGAAGACCTTTCATAGCTTCTCCAAGTCTCATTTGGCTTTCTGTTGTGTGATTTGTTTTTTTTTTTGTATTAATAAGTCTTGGGTAATGCACTTGGCGTTTGCACCCTCCCCCCTTTTGTTATATTTTTCATATGGCTGATGGTGTGAATTGTTGCCCAAATGGCCAGGGTTGAGATTTTAAATCCGCATTACATATAGGAGGCAGATGGTGTTGAAGGCCCCACCACTGTTCAGGGTTCCACCACTGGAACATAATTGTTCCAGTTTGATGTAGATGGCCTCCATCACATTTTGTTCTTCGACATATCTTGACACATTCCATGGTGATCGGATCAAGGAGTTGGTGCTACTTGTGTGGATACAGATACTGGGGTATGTTCTTGATGCTAGTTAGAACTGAAGTGTCTTGGAGATGCTACAAAATACTGTCAACATTACAGAACAGGTCCAGTTGAATATGACCAGCTTCTGCTTCTCAGGTTCTCATGTGGTGCCATGGCTGCTGCTTCATCTTGGCTGTTCGGACAGCTTTCAAGGTCCTAGAGCCAAGCTTCTCAGGTGCCATGGCTGATGCTGCATCTTGGCTGTTCGGACAGCTTCCAAGTTCCTAGAGCCATGGTTCTCCAAGTCTTCAATCAAGAAGATGCCCCAACATTTTATATCTACACAGGTAGCACCAACACCTTAATTCAATTGCCAAGGAATGTGTCAAGGCAGATGTTGTAAAAAAAAAAAAAATTGGATGGGAGGTGTGAAAGCTGTGGAACCACCCTGTTCTAGTTACATCATCCCATCCTTGGTGTCCATGTGTCTGAATAGGTGTTAATACACTGAGTCACATGGCTGATGTACACAAACGAAACAAAAAGTTTAATTCTATATTGTAGCCCATAATCACGCACACGTTATGTGCTATAGTTGGAAGCTGGTCACCACATCAGGCTCATCTCTTCTCCGCACCCATTATGTAAGTAATTGCACGGATAGTACATTGTCCCAGGTCTCTGGTTGTTCTGGAATTTCTAGCATGTCTACATTTTTATGATGCCTCTGGCCCTGTCTGATGCTGCGACAATTCTCCTGAGTGGCTGGGTGGAGCTATATGGTGCCATTGTACATATAAGGAGGGCCATAGTTCTGAGGAAGGGGGTGTGTTCCCCGAAACTGCGTCAGCTGGCCGACACTGGCGGGCAGAAACCAGGTCACTGGACGCCACACTGGTTTATGAGTTAGATATGTTCTGATGCTTGCAACTTCCATCTCTTTGTAAGTTTTTTTATTTGGCTTTCTGTTGTGTGATTTTGTTGTTTTTTTTTTTTTTTTGTATTAATAACTCTTGGGTAATGCACTAGGCGTTTGCACCCTCCCCCTTTTGTTATATTTTTCACATGGCTGATGGTGTGAATTGTTGCCCAAATGGCCAGGGTTGAGATTTTAAACCAGCATTACATGTTGGAGACAGATGGTGTTGAAGGCCCCCACCACTGTTCAGGGTTCCACCACTGGAACATAATTGTTCCAGTTTGATGTAGATGGCCTCCTTCACATTTTGTTCTTCAACATATCTTGACACATTCCATGGTGATCGGATCAAGGAGTTGGTGCTACTTGTGTGGATACAGATACTGGGGTATGTTCTTGATGCTAGTTAGAACTGAAGTGTCTTGTTGATGCTTCGAAATACCTTCCACATTACAGAACACGTCCAGTTGAATATGACCAGCTTCTGCTTCTCAGGTTCTCAGGTGGTGCTATGACTGCTGCTTCATCTTGGCTGTTCAGACAGCTTTCAAGATCCTAGAGCCATGCTTCTCAGGTTCTCAGGTGCCATGGCTGATGCTGCATCTTGGCTGTTCGGACAGCTTCCAAGTTCCTAGAGCCATGCTTCTCAGGTGCCATGGCTGATACTGCATCTTGGCTGTTTAGGACCTTGAAAGCTGTCCAGAGCCATGGCATTCTTGTGACCTTGCCAGTTATCCCCTGGGTGAAACTTTTTTTTTGGAAAGGTGGGGAGAAGAATCAGTTGGCTAATGTAGATATTCTCAGCTGGTCTCTGCTCTGCCCCCTTACCTCCACCATATAGGCCAGTATACGACGTACAGCATATGTATACTGACAAGCGATTCAGTCTTAATTTGAAAGTTGGTCATAGTGACTTGCCTCCTCTCTTAGGTTTTCTACAGTCTCTAGTCTTTCTCTCTGCAGATGGGAAACCTGTGCTGCCATTTTGTAAAAACAAAAACCTAATCGGCATCTGTCTTCATCCTTCATTCTGTGCTGGCCCATCACATCAACGGTGCCTTTTCAGGGAGATCTCGTGCACAGTGGAGGGGAGGGTAAGGGACCTGGTGTGGTTGGTCAACACTCTATTACAAACTGCCCCAGGTCTCATGAGACGCATGTTCCAGTCTCACGCATGCGCAGTAGAAGATGTGCTACCATTGGCTATTGAACAATGACCAACCCTACCAGGCCTCGTATGGCTCTGTCGCCATAAGAGCAGTGATAGGGTATGGTATTGTATAATGAGCATGAAAAATCTCCTACATGTGCTATACAAGACCTTGTAATGTTGGCCAATGTTCAGCATTGGCCAGCCATGCCACATCTCCTACAACACATGCGCCACACAAGATCTGGTAAAGCTGGACATTTTTCTTCAATAGCCATCCATACCACGTCTTCTACAGCTCATGCATGTGGCATAGGTGATGTGACACAGTTGGTTGTTGAATGATCGCCAACCTCGCCAGGTCTTGTACATACACCCTATGAGATCTGGTGCGGTCTTTTATAAATTGATAGACCACACATGTGGCATATAAAGGGACCTGACGTGGTTTCTCTAGGAGGCACTGATGATGTAGCCTTCCCAGGGGGCATCTGTAGAATGTAACCAGTGCCTGATGAACAAATGCATTGAGGCTTCGTTCACACCACACAAGTGCTTGTGTTTCTGCACGTCGTATGCAGGGCAGCCCATTAATTTTGATGAGTGAGAAACGTGGAAAATAAGTCCCTGATCCTTTTTTTTTTTTTTCAAAATTGCACCCAACCACATGGTTCTGCGGTACCTTGCATTTTGGAGTGAACGCTAGCAGATGTGTGGAGGGTGCCATAGGGAAATAATGGCACCGCCACTCGTCTGCTAAAAGGCAACGTGTTTCTGTGCCAGGAAGATATGCAATTTGTATGTATCTCGACATGCATAAATATAGATGTAGGCTAAGGCTAGGTTGGCACCTAATTGTGTGATTTCCAAATACGAATGGAAATGTGCTGCCCTTTAAACCTCGGACCCTACATTCACTATATCCGCTCTCCCCGGACCCCGCATTCACTATATCCGCTCTCCCCGGACCCCGCATTCACTATATCCGCTCTCCCCGGACCCCGCATTCACTATATCCGCTCTCCCCGGACCCCGCATTCACTATATCCGCTCTCCCCGGACCCCGCATTCACTATATCCGCTCTCCCCGGACCCCGCATTCACTATATCCGCTCTCCCCGGACCCCGCATTCACTATATCCGCTCTCCCCGGACCCCGCATTCACTATATCCGCTCTCCCCGGACCCCGCATTCACTATATCCGCTCTCCCCGGACCCCGCATTCACTATATCCGCTCTCCCCGGACCCCGCATTCACTATATCCGCTCTCCCCGGACCCTGCATTCACTATATCCGCTCTCCCCGGACCCTGCATTCACTATATCCGCTCTCCCCGGACCCTGCATTCACTATATCCGCTCTCCCCGGACCCTGCATTCACTATATCCGCTCTCCCCGGACCCCGCATTCACTATATCCGCTCTCCCCGGACCCCGCATTCACTATATCCGCTCTCCCTGGACCCCGCATTCACTATATCCGCTCTCCCCGGACCCTGCATTCACTATATCCGCTCTCCCCGGACCCCGCATTCACTATATCCGCTCTCCCCGGACCCCGCATTCACTATATCCGCTCTCCCCGGACCTTGCATTCACTATATCCGCTCTCCCCGGACCCTGCATTCACTATATCCGCTCTCCCCGGACCCTGCATTCACTATATCCGCTCTCCCCGGACCCTGCATTCACTATATCCGCTCTCCCCGGACCCTGCATTCACTATATCCGCTCTCCCCGGACCCTGCATTCACTATATCCGCTCTCCCCGGACCCTGCATTCACTATATCCGCTCTCCCCGGACCCTGCATTCACTATATCCGCTCTCCCCGGACCCTGCATTCACTATATCCGCTCTCCCCGGACCCTGCATTCACTATATCCGCTCTCCCCGGACCCTGCATTCACTATATCCGCTCTCCCCGGACCCTGCATTCACTATATCCGCTCTCCCCGGACCCTGCATTCACTATATCCGCTCTCCCCGGACCCTGCATTCACTATATCCGCTCTCCCCGGACCCTGCATTCACTATATCCGCTCTCCCCGGACCCTGCATTCACTATATCCGCTCTCCCCGGACCCCGCATTCACTATATCCGCTCTCCCTGCGTTCACTATATCCGCTCTCCCCGCGTTCACTATATCCGCTCTCCCCGCGTTCACTATATCCGCTCTCCCCGCGTTCACTATATCCGCTCTCCCCGCGTTCACTATATCCGCTCTCCCACAGTACACAGAACATGGAAATACAATTATTTTAGTAAATATAAACTGCTAAATCCCTTTTCCCATCAGCAGTATAGAGCAGTCTTGTGACTCCTATCAGTGTCCAGCAGAACACTGGTTAAAGCTTGTAAGAGGAGTTTTTTTCTTTCTGCTCTAGGAGGATGCAGAACCCCTGACCTCTGTCTGGACAGTGCTGATTGGCCCTGTTCTGATCACATGCGCTCTCACAAGAAAAAAAAAATCTCTGCACATGCTCAGTCTGGTGTGTATTGCTAAAGTGTCTCCACGATATGCCTCATCAGGAGGTCAGTGGGTGGCACTGAAAGAAGGGGAGGATCAGAGAATACAGGATTAAACAGCCTTTTTACACAATGCAGAGGATTAACCCCTTAGGTTCCACAGTGAGTATAACCAGCATGCTTTACTGCATCTACAGACTGATTGTACCATTGAGTACGCTTTGGGTTTGGGGCGGTCAAGGTCCCCTTTCCCACCTATTCCAGCTGTGTCTCCGGAGTTCCACTTTACACTTCAGTAGCCAAGTCTCTCCATCTGCTTGGAAGTGGCAGTCCCAGCCTTGCCTAGGAGCACTCCGACATGCTCGGGCTTGTAGCTCCGGCATCTGGAAAAGACCCTTCAGACTTCACAGATGTTATGACAACCTGAGTCTGTCCTGCATAGAATCAAGAGCCCCCCCCACACACACACACACACATCACCCCCTCCCCCGCTTCTGTATTGATGGTGAAATAGGACAGGATTGGCTTCTAGAACTTTAGAAATCCAGAGAGATCAGATAAAATCTTCTCCTGACGATACATGGGAATAAAGGATTGCCCTTTCCCAGGATATTTTCCATTTCCTTCCAGCAGCCTCTTGTTCTTTGATGCCGGGGAGCAGGGGGGGGGGGGGGGTGAAGTCTAAATATACGAGTGAAACGAGGACAGTTTTGTTTTCCGTCTTGTTGTTAAACAGATCGCGCTGTCAGGTTCCCACTGGGGAGGCGCATTGGAAAATGATGAGGGGCAATCTGCACCATTGTTACAATGCATTCTCCTGTTCATCTCTCTCCCACCGGACAATCGCTTCTTTGTTGCAGATCTTCAGATAAAAGGAGCTTTGGTAGCTTTCAATGTCTGATCTCTGATCCAAGACCTTCCGTAGATCATACTGCTGGATCTGATCTGTGATCCAAGACCTTCCGTAGATCATACTGCTGGATCTGATCTGTGATCCAAGACCTTCCGTAGATCATACTGCTGGATCTGATCTGTGATCCAAGACCTTCCGTAGATCATACTGCTGGATCTGATCTGTGATCCAAGACCTTCCGTAGATCATACTGCTGGATCTGATCTGTGATCCAAGACCTTCCGTAGATCATACTGCTGGATCTGATCTGTGATCCAAGACCTTCCGTAGATCATACTGCTGGATCTGATCTCTGATCCAAGACCTTCCTTAGGTCCTTTTTGTGTATCTGATCTCTGACCTGAGACCTTCCTTGGATCAGAGAGGAGATCTGAGAAAATCATCTAAGACCTTCCTTAGATCATTTTCTCGGATCTGATCTCTAACCTGAGACCTTCCTTAGATCCTTTTTTTTTTTTTTTTTTTTATTTAGATCTCCTGTCTGATCGAAGACCATTCTTTAGATCTTTCTCTTGAATCTGATCTCTGACCTGAGACCTTCCTTAGATCATTCTCTTGGATCAGAAATGAGATCCATTAAAATGATCTAAAGAAGGTCTTGGATCAGAGATTAGATCCAGCAGAATGATCTAAGGAAGGTCTCGGATCATTCTGCTGGATCTGATCTCTGATCCAAGCCCTTCCTTTTGATCATTCTAATGAATCTCATCTTTGATCTAAGACCTTTTTAGTTCATTCTTCTGGATCTGATCCAAGGAAGTTCTGGGATCAAAGGTGAGACCCAACAGAATGATCTTGGTTTAGAGATCAGATCCAACAGAATGACTACAGGAAGGTCTCGGAGTAGAGATCAGATCCATCGGAATGATCTGAGACCTTCCTTGGTTCACTCTGTTGTATCTCCTCTCTCTGATCGGAGACTTTCCTTAGATCATTCTGTTGGGTCTCGCCTCTAATCTGTGAACTTCCTTGGGTCAGACATCGGATCCTACAGAATGATCTAAGGAAGGTCTTGGATCAGAGATGAGATCCAACATAATGATCTAAAGAAGGTCTCTGATTAGAGATCAGATCCAGCAGAATGATCTGAGACCTTGCTTATTTCATTCTGTTGGATCTCACCTCATATCAGGGTGACAACAGAGAAACATGCCTACATCATATGTTTTTGAAACAGCTGCTTGTAGTCTCCATTTGGAAGTTCAGGTGACAACGCAGGAGCACAATAGGGTGTTGTCACCCTATAACAGGAAGTGCCTGAACAGGAAACTTTAACGGTGGGATCGCAAGTCTATTTATAGACCCAAGCTTCTGACCACTTTCTCCCAAGAATCTCCCACACTCCTCTAATTGGAAAGCTGTGTGACCATGCCGGAGAGAGTCAGGGGCAAACCGTTGTCACCCTGTAGCAGCCACTTTCTGTTTACACGCACTCCAGCGGTGGCTGCACCATATTTCTCCGTGTTGGTTACCTATTGGGGACAACAGAGGACCATGTCTTTGTAACGCATCTTGAAACAGCTGTTTATTTTCTCCATTTTAAATCTAGGTGACAACCCAGGAGCACAATAGGGGAGCTTTGTCACCCTGTAACAGGAAGTGCCTGTACAAGGAGCTTCATGGCAGGATCACCAAGTCTGTTTTATAGACCCAAAATGCTCACATTTTTCTAATTGGATTCAATATGAAAGTGTGAATGTTGTGTGAATAATCTTGGGTGAAAACATTAAGAAGTAGACCTGTGTGTGTGTGTGTATGTATGTATATATGTGTGTGTGTTTGTATGTATATATGTGTGTGTGTATGTATATATGTATGTATATATGTGTGTGTATGTATGTATGTATGTATGTATGTATGTATGTATGTATATGTGTGTGTGTATGTATGTATGTATGTATGTATGTATATATGTGTGTGTGTGTGTGTGTGTATGTATGTATGTGTGTATGTATGTGTGTATGTATGTATATATGTGTGTGTGTGTGTATGTATGTATATGTGTGTGTGTGTGTGTGTGTGTGTGTGTATGTATGTATGTATATATGTGTGTGTGTGTATGTATGTGTGTGTGTGTGTGTGTGTGTGTGTGTGTGTGTATATATATGTGTGTGTGTGTGTGTATGTATGTATGTATATGTGCTGCAGATCGGTGTGTGGTTTGGTTTCAGCAGAGTGGCATTGTGTGTGTCGGAGAGACAACCAAACACCAATTACCTTCTGCTCTGTTATTTTGTTACCTTTCAGTGGACTAATTGCTGTTTTTATGTTCCTTGTCCTCTGTGCTCCTGAGGAGCGCTGAGACTCATCAGAGTAAATACTTCTGGAGGTGACAAGTCTGCGAGGAGGTCGGCTGTTGCCTGGCTTTATCAATAATTTGCGCTGCTGATTCACATTGGAAATCTGATCTGTATATTTGTCAGTGACTAGAAAAGAACTGGAGACACTTGATTAAGTTGACAGCCAGGCATCAAGCATTTTCAAAAGTATAGGAGTTCATAAGAAAAAAAAATAAATATATATATATATATATATATATATCCAAAAATTAGTGCAGCGCTCTTACCCTACAATAATCCTCCCAAAAATAATAAAATAAATATAACCAACCTATATTAAAAAAAAAAGTGCATAAAGTGCTCAGACAAACAAGTGACCTGTAGTCACCCCAGTGCCTTACAAGCAGTGTATTGACTCAATGGCATAAATATTTAGTTTATGTGCAATATTTATGAATTACTGTCACTTATGTAAACAGGATCCCTATAACAGGGGATATATTAAATGTGATGGGTGGCAAAATGTGATCACACACGAAAAACACTTAAAACTCCAAATACATAAAATTGTCCATCAACAAGTGGTTCAAACAGCACAAAAACACATGCAACGTAACAGTAGTTGGTGGAAGTGTCAGCATATATATATATATGTGTGTGTGTGTGTGTATATAATGTGTGTGTTTTAAATAATTATTATTCTTAATAATAAAATACAAATACTATTTTTTTAGATTAATAAAATATTTGTATTAATATTAAATAGTATTTTTTTTTATTATAATAAAATGTAGTAAAATACTTTATTTTTATATTACTATTAAAAATATTTTAAATGTATTATTAATAATAAAATCACAATATTTTTATTTCCTTTTTTAATAAAATAAGACTTTTTTTTTTAATTGAAAAATATTTTAGAATATTAAATATTAATATAAAATAGTGTTTGTTTTTATTACATTTTATTTTTTAAAAATATACTAATATTTATCAAATAGTTTTTTTTATTATAATAAAATGTAGTAAAATACTTTAAAATATTTTTAATAGTAATATAAAAATAAAGTATTTTACTACATTTTATTATAATAAAAAAAACAATTTGATAAATATTAATACAAATATTTTATTAATCTAAAAAATAGTATTTGTATTTTTATTATATTTTTAAAAAATAAAATGTAATAAAAACACACTATTTTATATTAATATTTAATATTCTAAAATATTTTTCAATGAAAAAAAAAGTCTTATTTTATTAAAAAAGGAAATAAAAATATTGTGATTTTATTATTAATAATACATTTAAAATATTTTTAATAATATAAAAATAAATGTATTAATTAAATCACAATATTTTTATTTCCTATTTTAATAAAATAAGACTTTTTTTTAATTGAAAAATATTTTATAACATCAAATATTAATATAAAATAGTGTTTGTTTTTATTACATTTTTTAATAATATAATAAAAATACAAATACTATTTTTTAGATAAAATATTTGTATTAATATTTATCAAATAGTATTTGTATTTTTTATAATGATTATTGTTTAACATAAATTACTTTTATTTTTATATTTAATATTAAAAATGCTTAAGTAGATTTACTATTTATAATCTTATTTATTAATAATAAAATAAGAAATTACAAAACATTTATTTTTATTTCCTATTTTAATAAAATAAGAAATCATTTTATATTAATATTTAATGTTACAAAATATTTTTCAATGAAAAAAATAGTTTTTTTTTTTTTATTGCATTTTATTTTTTTAATAATAAAACCTACAAATACTATTTTGATATTTATTACAAATATTTTTATTACATTTTAATTCTTAATCTAAAAATAGTATTTATTATTATTTTGAATAATAATCATACTATTACATGATGACAAATGTATTATAGTATTTTTTGCTTTATTATTTTAAAATAATAGAATAATAAAAAAAATAAAGCCATAATAATTGGTAATAATTAAAAAATAATTATATACATTTTTTAGTTTTATTGCATTTAAATTTTTTTTTTTTTCACTTTGGTGCAGAAATCTCAAGTGTCCATTCACTAAATGTTGATGTATCACTCTGGGTGGAGTGGCCTTTTAGTCCCCTGCATTATGGGAAAAGTCGCTCTCCCAAAATTCTACTGTGGAATTCGCAGCTGGGATTGCGGCGTCAAAACGCGGTTTTGCTGGCAGACGCTGCGACAAACATCTGCTCCATTATTGCTCTGGGTGACATGAGACTGTCAGCGAATGAAATCTTGGTCAGGCTGTAATTCTCTGTCCTGATGTCAGACTTTCCGCGGGTGGACGTCACAACAAAGCCGGACTCCGTTTAATGAGCCGGTGCGCCTTGGCGGGACTCGCTGCGCTTTATTATTATTTTTCCGCCAAGGTTGCGGCCGCCTGAAGTGGAATTAATAATTGTGTACTTTTCTTTCCTTCCTGATGCTTTTCCTGTTTACTGGCCGCCTATGAAAGCTCACATGGCCCTTCCCATGGTGTCGGCATTCAAGGACTTGGGTTATAAAAGATCCTTGCGCTCTGAGCTGCAACATTGTTGCAAGTTTTCTTTATAATCGTATTCCTTTTACGTTGTTTTTGTTCTGCGTTGCAGATTTCATCATTTTGCATCAGTGGTGGTCAACTGTCTTGCTATGGGGGGGCCTCAAGTGTGACCCCTGACATCACAAAAGGGCAGCATTTTAAATTCAATGAATATTTGGCGTCAGAGACTGGTATTTGTAGTTTGGCTGCTAACATAGTAGTACAGGAGATGGTCAGAGACTGCGGTCACAGTACAGGAGATGACCAGAGACTGCGGACATAGTACAGGAGATGGTCAGAGACTGCGCACATGGTACAGGAGATGGTCAGAGACTGCGCACATGGTACAGGAGATGGTCAGAGACTGCGCACATGGTACAGGAGATGGTCAGAGACTGCGCACATGGTACAGGAGATGACCAGAGACTGCGGTCACAGTACAGGAGATGACCAGAGACTGCAGACATAGTACAGGAGATGACCAGAGACTGCAGACACAGTACAGGAGATGACCAGAGACTGCAGACACAGTACAGGAGATGACCAGAGACTGCAGACACAGTACAGGAGATGACCAGAGACTGCGGACACAGTACAGGAGATGACCAGAGACTGCAGACATAGTACAGGAGATGACCAGAGACTGCGGACATAGTACAGGAGATGGTCAGAGACTGCGGTCACAGTACAGGAGATGACCAGAGACTGCAGACATAGTACAGGAGATGACCAGAGACTGCAGACATAGTACAGGAGATGACCAGAGACTGCAGACATAGTACAGGGGATGACCAGAGACTGCGGACGCGGTACAGGGGATGACCAGAGACTGCGGACGCGGTACAGGGGATGACCAGAGACTGCGGACGCGGTACAGGGGATGACCAGAGACTGCGGACGCGGTACAGGGGATGACCAGAGACTGCGGACGCGGTACAGGGGATGACCAGAGACTGCGGACGCGGTACAGGGGATGACCAGAGACTGCGGACGCGGTACAGGGGATGACCAGAGACTGCGGACACGGTACAGGAGATGACCAGAGACTGCGGACACGGTACAGGGGATGACCAGAGACTGCGGACACGGTACAGGGGATGACCAGAGACTGCGGACACGGTACAGGGGATGACCAGAGACTGCGGACACGGTACAGGGGATGACCAGAGACTGCGGACACGGTACAGGGGATGACCAGAGACTGCGGACACGGTACAGGGGATGACCAGAGACTGCGGACACGGTACAGGGGATGACCAGAGACTGCGGACACGGTACAGGGGATGACCAGAGACTGCGGACACGGTACAGGGGATGACCAGAGACTGCGGACACGGTACAGGGGATGACCAGAGACTGCGGACACGGTACAGGGGATAGTAAGAGACTGCGGACCTGGCGCGGGAGATGGGCAGAGACTGCGGACAGGATTCAGGTGTTGGGTTTGTTTTGTTTCTGTTGTCCTGTTTGTTTTTCTGTTCCTCTTCTATTTACCATTTAAGTGATGAAACTGTTACTTTTATGTGACAATATTGACTTGTTATCGGTCCAGGAGAGGACATTCAAGGCTGACTGTCACTTATTAACCGGCCGTACTTCACATCCGAGTAATCTCCTTCCAGAGAATCAAATTCAATGTCTCACAAGAAATCTCCAACTTCCTGCAAACAACCTTTCCTGATATCTCCTCGTTCTGCAAGAGAAAGGTGTTTTTTCTTTTTCGTGGTTGTGTTTTTTTTTTTTTTCTTTTTTTCTCCTGGCTGTTTTCTCTTTCTGACCCTCCGGCTTCATCATAAAACCTCATCGATGTGACCTATGAACCTTACCCCGTCTCCCCCCCGTGCTCACCTCAAGCCCCCACTTTGAAACCGTGCGACTTCACTGTAAGTCGCACGATTTCAAAGCCGGGATGTTATTGCGTGTTGAGGTGCAATTTGTCTGCCTATGCAAATCACGCTAAAAGCAGTGCATGCGCTACGTTAGAAACCGGTGCGGACTTGGTTCTGCTCGAAGTCCTCGTTCACATCAAGCCCACAGTGAAGTCGCATGATTTCAAAATCGGGGGACCTGACGATTTCAGGTGCGATTTGCAAGACCTCTGTAAATCGCACCAAAAGTCATGCGTGTACTACTTATTGAAATCTGTGCGGATCCGACCAAGTCAGAACCGCACCGATATGTCCACTCCAATTGCAGACAATAGGGTGGGACTTGGCATGAGATTTTTCAAGTCGCATGGTATGCAAATCTCATGCCAAGTCGCACTAATGTGAATAGGGTGCGATTTGGCATGCGATTTTCAAGACACATGCCATGCAAATCGCATGCCAAGTTGCACCCAGTGTGACTGGGGACTAAATGTGTTAATGGCATTTCAGGTTTTTTTTTTTTTTTTTTTTTTTTTATGCAGCTTTTATTAAAAAAAAATCCCTGGTGATCCTGCCATGTAGTTCCCTAGTCAGGCACTTCCTGTTTGGGTGACAACGCTTTGTCCCTGTCTCCGGATTTCATTCCTGCGTTGCAACTCTGTCACATAGAGACTACTAATTATTTATCTATCTGCAAATGTTTTTGAGGTGACAACGCTTTGTATCTATCTTCCAGCTTTGCTTCTGCGTTGTCACCCTGTCAAGCAGGAGACTGCAAGAGGCCATTATAACACACGTGCAGACGTGGTCCTGTGTTGTCATCCTCAGGAAAAACCCACCCTGAGAAATACCATGCAGCCATTGCTGTAGTACATGATGAAGCGGTTGCAGGGGATCGGCAGCACGATGAAGCGCTTGCAGGGGATCGGCAGCACGATGAAGCGCTTGCAGGGGATCGGCGGCACGATGAAGCGCTTGCAGGGGATTGGCGCCACGATGAAGCGCTTGCAGGGGATCGGCGCCACGATGAAGCGCTTGCAGGGGATCGGCGCCACGCTGAAGCGCTTGCAGGGGATCGGCGCCACGCTGAAGCGCTTGCAGGGGATCGGCGCCACGCTGAAGCGCTTGCAGGGGATCGGCGCCACGCTGAAGCGCTTGCAGGGGATCGGCGCCACGCTGAAGCGCTTGCAGGGGATCGGCGGCACGCTGAAGCGCTTGCAGGGGATCGGCGGCACGATGCAGCGCTTGCAAGGGATCGGCACCCCTGAAATGCAACCAAGGAGTGAAAAACAAGGTGCCAAGGAGAAGTTTAATTTTTTGTAAATGGGACCCAGGCCCCCCTCCTGCAGCACTGGAAAACGGGTGAACAATCCGCTACAGTTGACAGCTTGGCCCCAAGCAGTGCAGAGGCAGGAGAGCGCCCCCCGCAGCATGGTGCGAAGGACTGGAACCTTTTTACCACCTCTGCCTTGGCCCTGCCCAGTGCTGCATCTGATTTAGTTACTACATCTTGCAAATGGCTTCTAAAGCATCTCCTGCGTCCCACATACGATAGATGTGAATTGCGCGGATTTATTGCGACGGTTTCATCGATATTTTTTTTTTTCTCCCCCTGTACCGGCTGCCTGTAAATATCGGTCAGCAGTTTTATTTGTTTTTGAATTTCTCCTCCCTAGCGCCTCGGCGTGATCTTTTGGCCGCAGGTTTTTTCCCCGGTATCGCCGGCTCGGTGCAAAGTCCACCATCCGTCTCTCCTGGGCGATCTTAAGACGTGAGATTGGAAGGCGAAGCGTCAATCGAACGTACAGAGTGACCTTTTATTCCTCGTCCAAAGTCTGATCTCTGATATTTCAGGGTGGGGCATCCAGTCCATTTGTGAAGTTCATTAACGGGCGATCTTTATTGCACCGCTTGAACCCGGCGGACGTGTAAGGTCATTAATACGACTTTCAGGCCGAATTTATTCTCGTTTTTTTGCCCTTTCATTTGTCTGTTGCCGTGTTCCAGCTGCATGTTTTCCAGCCTTGCAGGTAGCGGCACAGCTGTATTAATTGGTGGCTATGTAGAGGCGGAGATGGGGCGACCCCAGCCAAAGTCACAAATTGTACACTCAATGGGGGGGCCACAGACCTACAGACCCCAGAATGTCAGAAGTTCTCAGCAGAAAAAAATGTGCAAATGTCATCCAAATCCATTCATGTGGATTCTTGGATCTCGGTGAGCTCTGTGTATTTCCTCCAGATCTGTGTCGTCATCCAGGGTGAGACTTCCTGAAATAAAGACCGCTCACTGCTGCCCTCTCTGCTTGTGCAGGATGACTGGTCTTGTCTCCGCCTCCATCTGTAGCTTTCTGTAGTGGGTGGGAACTGCTTGGCCCCTCCCACAGCTTTGCACTCCTCTACTTGTGCAGGATGATG
This sequence comes from Staurois parvus, assembly GCF_062004578.1. Lineage (NCBI taxonomy): Eukaryota > Metazoa > Chordata > Amphibia > Anura > Ranidae > Staurois > Staurois parvus. The sequence goes on from NW_028320191.1 coordinate 25,790, forward strand.
GGTCTGGTCTCCACCCCCTCCTGTAGTTTTCTGTAGTGGGTGGGGCCTGTAGTGATGGGCCCCTCCCACTGCTCTGCACTCCTCTACTTGAGCAGGATGACTGGTCTTGTCTCCACCCCCTCCAGTAGATTTCTGTGGTGGGTGGGAACTGCTGAACACCTCCCACAGCTCTGCACTCTACTTGGGCAGACTGGTCTGGTCTCCGCCCCCTCCTGTAGTTTTCTGTAGTGAGTAGGAACTGCTGGGCCCCAGCTCTGCACTCCTCTATTTGTGCCAGACAACTGGTCTTGTCTCCGCCCCTCCTGTAGTTTTCTGTAATAGTTGAGGGGCCTACTAGGCTCCTCCCACAGCTCTGCACTCCTCTACTTGTGCCAGACAACTGGTCTGGTCTCCGCCCCCACCTGTAGTTTTTTGTAGTGGGTGGGAACTGCTGAGCCCCTCCCACAGCTCTGCCCCCTTTACAGGCTATGTATAGCTCAGTGATAATGTCACATCACAGCTACTTTTACCAGGTGATATCTGGCTTTGCAAAGGCATTTAGTGCACACAAGGTGGCTTTCTATCTTTTGTGGCTATTGAGGAATATACAGTATATAAAGGTTGTGTATCCATATCTACAATGTGACTCTTATCAGGGAATACCTGTACTGAGGGGGTGCGGAGGCTGCGTTGTTACCCAAACCCTCCATCTGGAAGGGTAGATTTTGGACGTGCATCTAAATCTCTCATGCTGAAGCCGGATCCGCGCACAGATTTATTTCAGGTACTTATATAGCGCCATCAATTTACACAGCGCTTTACATATATATTGTACATTCACATCAGTCCCCGCCCCCGAGGGCCGTACAATCTAAGGTCTCTAACTCACATTCATACATACACATACTAGGGTCAATGTAGACAGGAGCCAATTCACCTACCAGCATGTCTTTGGAGTGTGGAAACCGGAGTACCCGGAAGAAACCCACGCAGGCACTGGGAGAACATGCAAACTCCAGGCAGGTGGTGCTGTGGCTGGGATTCGAACCAACGACCCGAGTACTGCCAGGCAGAAGTGCTAAGCAGCGGCGGACTGAGCATTCAAGCACTCGGGTCAGTAGGGGGCCCCATGAAATGCCCCAGGTACTTTTTTTTTTTTTTGCTAAGCATTTGGTCACTGTGCTGCCTAGATCACACTCCAGGCTACTGACCATGTCATTCCTCCTCACCGCCTGTTTTTTTTACCCCATTTTTGCCAACAAACACGCTGCAACTGCAGGCATTTGCAGCGTTTCCTCGTTGACTTGAATGTGTAGTGCTCTGTGACCGTTGCTACATGTTGGGTCAACTTCACTGCTGCGCCATGTAAAAATCCCCATCCGCTACCTATTGCAGCTTAAGAATGGAGGGGTGGTAGGCTGGCGACAAAAACACAGCTCAGTCGTGTACTTTTGCCACCCCCCCCCAACCCCAACAAGTCCTGATGCTATTTCCCAGGCTGTCATGCTGATCTAATGGCTTCAGTACTTTTGAGTTTCTGACTTGGAATAGTTGGAGTTTCTTATGGCTCATCTGCATGCTTGTCCCAGTTCTTGGTTGTAATGGAACCGACCTCGACTCACTTGGGTACTTCCGTTAGGATACCGCTTCCCCGTCCAAACACCGACCACGGATACCACCGCTGACCATACAAGACTAGATGACACCAATCTTGTAGGAAACCAGAAAATGGACTACTTGATTTTTAACACAGATACAAGATCTATACACTCAAGGGAACCCCCCCCCCCCCTGCATAATGACACAGAGCGGGGCAATCTACATTTAGTAACAAGAGACACACCAACAGACAGTCCCATCAGGAGGGAGGGCTGCTGGAGACCCCCCCCCCCCCACCAAGCCAATACACATAAACACATACATCCCATAATAGTTTGCTCCCAAGCAAGACACACAATAGAACAATGGGATGCAACCACAACAATCAACAACCCCCCCACCCCAATATTAGGACATTCATCTCTGTACCCCTAACAGGCACAGGGTGACTTGCACATAATATGGATATGGGGAGCAGAGACAGGGGTCTCCCCACCTCTCCAAAGTGAGCTGGGTTCCATGGGCCCCCCTCCCGTCACAATGGTCCCAGAAAGGAAAGAAACCAGAGAGGACCAAGCCAGGCAACTAGCATTTTCATAGGAAGGTCACCCATAGGAGCCTTAATGCTTTCTGTTCATGTAGGTTTCTAGTTGCCCTTTTAACAAAGAGGATCTTTTTTTTTTTTTTTTCCTGCTCCGTCCCGGGTGAGGGCTTAATGTAACTTCCCCAGGAGGGATCCGTAATTTGCTCTGGCACAGAGAGAAGCCTGAGGATGGACAGGCGAGCGGCCAGCTGCATTCCTGGGATGACAACGTTTTTTGGAGCCGGATCTGCTGTGCCCCGTGTCTGTCTGCAGGCCAGGCTTCTGTATGGTAACAATCCTCCAATGTACCTCCTCATTGGTGTCCTTGTCTGTAAAAATGACCAATAAAACCTAAACCGAAGGCAGCAGAGGACACGGGTTACGTGCCTTGTAGGCGAGGTCCACACCATACAGGAGCAATGGCCTGCAGGGCATCCAATTCACTCCAATGGGCTGCCCTACGCAAAAGAACTTGGAACAGAAGTCCCCGACTCTTTTCCAAAATGGTACCACACCGACCAGACTTCTGTTTTGGTGGCCCCGCCTCGGCAGAGGCTTCTGTTTTGGTGGCCCCGCCTCGGCAGAGGCTTCTGTTTTGGTGGCCCCGCTCCTCGGCAGAGGCTTCTGGTTTGGTGGCCCCGCTCCTCGGCAGAGGCTTCTGGTTTGGTGGCCCCGCTCCTCGGCAGAGGCTTCTGGTTTGGTGGCCCCGCTCCTCGGCAGAGGCTTCTGGTTTGGTGGCCCCGCTCCTCGGCAGAGGCTTCTGGTTTGGTGGCCCCGCTCCTCGGCAGAGGCTTCTGGTTTGGTGGCCCCGCTCCTCGGCAGAGGCTTCTGGTTTGGTGGCCCCGCTCCTCGGCAGAGGCTTCTGGTTTGGTGGCCCCGCTCCTCGGCAGAGGCTTCTGGTTTGGTGGCCCCGCTCCTCGGCAGAGGCTTCTGGTTTGGTGGCCCCGCTCCTCGGCAGAGGCTTCTGGTTTGGTGGCCCCGCTCCTCGGCAGAGGCTTCTGGTTTGGTGGCCCCGCTCCTCGGCAGAGGCTTCTGGTTTGGTGGCCCCGCTCCTCGGCAGAGGCTTCTGGTTTGGTGGCCCCGCTCCTCGGCAGAGGCTTCTGGTTTGGTGGCCCCGCTCCTCGGCGGAGGCTTCTGGTTTGGTGGCCCCGTCTCGGCGGAGGCTTCTGGTTTGGTGGCCCCGTCTCGGCGGAGGCTTCTGGTTTGGTGGCCCCGTCTCGGCGGAGGCTTCTGGTTTGGTGGCCCCGTCTCGGCGGAGGCTTCTGGTTTGATGGCCCCGTCTGGGCTGAGACTTCTGGTCTGGTGACTCCGTCTCGGCAGAGGCTTCTGATTTGATGGCACCGTCTCGGCAAACGCTTCTGGTTTGGTGGCCCCGCTCCTCGGCAGAGGCTTCTGGTTTGGTGGCCCCGCTCCTCGGCAGAGGCTTCTGGTTTGGTGGCCCCGCTCCTCGGCAGAGGCTTCTGGTTTGGTGGCCCCGCTCCTCGGCAGAGGCTTCTGGTTTGGTGGCCCCGCTCCTCGGCAGAGGCTTCTGGTTTGGTGGCCCCGCTCCTCGGCAGAGGCTTCTGGTTTGGTGGCCCCGCTCCTCGGCAGAGGCTTCTGGTTTGGTGGCCCCGCTCCTCGGCAGAGGCTTCTGGTTTGGTGGCCCCGCTCCTCGGCAGAGGCTTCTGGTTTGGTGGCCCCGCTCCTCGGCAGAGGCTTCTGGTTTGGTGGCCCCGCTCCTCGGCAGAGGCTTCTGGTTTGGTGGCCCCGCTCCTCGGCAGAGGCTTCTGGTTTGGTGGCCCCATCTGGGCTGAGACTTCTGGTTTGGTGGCCCCGCTCCTCGGCAGAGGCTTCTGGTTTGGTGGCCCCGTCTCGGCGGAGGCTTCTGGTTTGGTGGCCCCGTCTCGGCGGAGGCTTCTGGTTTGGTGGCCCCGTCTCGGCGGAGGCTTCTGGTTTGGTGGCCCCGTCTCGGCGGAGGCTTCTGGTTTGGTGGCCCCGTCTCGGCGGAGGCTTCTGGTTTGATGGCCCCGTCTGGGCTGAGACTTCTGGTCTGGTGACTCCGTCTCGGCAGAGGCTTCTGATTTGATGGCACCGTCTCGGCAAACGCTTCTGCTTTGGTGGCCCCGCTCCTCGGCAGAGGCTTCTGGTTTGGTGGCCCCGCTCCTCGGCAGAGGCTTCTGGTTTGGTGGCCCCGCTCCTCGGCAGAGGCTTCTGGTTTGGTGGCCCCGCTCCTCGGCAGAGGCTTCTGGTTCGATGGCCCCCGTCTCGGCAGAGGCTTCTGGTTCGATGTCCTGATCGGATGATCATTTTCATAAGTGCAATGTTCTTATTTTATTTACGAAGACATCATTTTACCTGCGTGGTCTGTGGCCCTCGGGTTTGCTTTTCCTGCTCCTGTATGGGAATAGCCGATGACGAGATCCCAGGGCAGACTGCTGGGTCAATACACTTCTCCTCTGTCAATACCGCGGAGTCGGAAGCTGATTAGTACCCATTGTGTGCGCTTTGCAGGTGGTAATCGCATTGTAATGACTCAGAACATGAATTGCTATCAGATGACCCGCCGACACGCGTGGCTCCTGTATGTTGTCTGCGAAAAGCCTTTTATCTCCCAGAATTCCACAGCAGCCGGGATGGCGAGATCTTTGCTAGACTGACCTCTACTGCTGACATTAGGTGTGTGGCCGAGTAGCTGAACCCAGGAACAGCAATGTAATAGATTTTTATTTTTTTTTCACCTGATGATCCTGCCAGTAACACAGTTCTTGTCCTAGGGTGACCACACAGTGTACTGTATGTACGAAGGGAGTCACGGTTGTCACCCTAAGTCAGGAATACAGAGACCGGATCTTGTCCTAATCCTTAATGTAGGGGGAGGGGATCTGTATACCCATCAGGCCAAAAGGGAGCAAAGGAGATGTATTGGCATCTTGGGTTTAATTACATTTTAAACCTGCTTTGCACATCTTTCATTCCCCCCCCCTCCCCTTCTTTTCCCTACACCCTCTGCGAACATTATGCCCCCCCCCCATCCTTGTCCCTAGTCTTCCTGTTTTGTAAATCTCATGCAGCGCCCCCATCCTTGGCCCTGGACCCCCCGCTCTGCACACCTCATTGCCTCCCCCCCATCCTTGTCCCTAGTCTTCCTGTTTTGTAAATCTCATGCAGCGCCCCATCCTTGGCCCTGGACCCCCCGTTCTGCACACCTCATTTTCCCCTTCCTTGTCCCTGGATTCCCTGTTCTGCACACCTCATGCTGCCCCCATATATGTCCCTGTATTCCCTGTTTTGCACATCTCATGATTTCCCCCCATCCTCAGATTCCTTATGCTGTCCCTCATCCTTGTCCCCGGACTCCCTGCTTTGCACACCTTATGACCCCCCCCGTCCTTGGACTCCCTGCTGTGCACAGCCTATGCTGTCCCTCATTACTGTCTCCTGGCTTCCTGTTCTGCACACCTCATGCTGCCCCCCATCTTTGTCCCCGGACTCCCTGTTCTGCACACCTCATGCTGCCCCCCGACTCCCTGTTCTGCACACCTCATGATTCCCCCCCCCCCCCCCCAATACGAGGACTTCCTGCTGTGCACACCTTATGCCATACCTCATCCTTGTCCCCAGACTCCCTGCTCTGCACATCTTATGACCCCCCCATCCTCAGACTCCTTGCTCTGCACACCATATGCTGTCCCTCATCCCTGTCCTCAGGCTCCCTGTTCTGCACACCTCATGCTCCCCCCCCCCCCCCATTCTTGTCCCTGGACTCCCTGTTTTGCACACCTCATGATGCACCCCCTCCTTTCCTTTTCCTCGAATTCCCTGCTTTGCGCATCTCATGATTTCCCCCCCCCCCCCATCCTCTGACTCCCTGTTGTGCAACCTTATGCCATCCCTCATCCTTGTCCTCGGACTCCCTGCTCTGCACACCTTTATGGTCCCATTATGGCCCCGCCCTCGTCCCGCCTTCCATCACACAGGTCCTGATTATCTTATGTACAAGTTAGGAGTTAATTCTCCGGTTATCTCTGACTCTATATTTGTATGGCTGAGTACAGGCCGGCCCCGGGGTGCAGCACGTTCCTCCGCCGGTCACATTGAAGGCCCACGCCGTCCTGTACCTAGTCTTCAGAGTGATTCGCATTCTTCATGCAGCGTGGCCCCCGGTAGCCGTCGGGTTTTCATTTCTCTCCATACCTGGGATGGGAAACCGCAGACAGAGCCGGAGTCCAGATTCATGTTCCTGCACATCTCCTATGCAGAGCCCCGGGGGGGTTTCCATTCATTGTCATTCCGATCCAAATACCTTCTGTAGGGGGAGAGACGGCTTCTAACCAATCCCAGTTTGCTGTGTTCTTTGTTTTGTTGTATGGTGTGCGGTTTTTGTTTTTTTTTTTTTTTTTTGCTATCTGGGTAAAGGTGAAGCTGTTGACGCGCTCGGGGGGGGGGGGGTTGTTCTACATTATTATTATTATATTGTAAAATTATTATTATTACAGGTACTTGTATATCGCCGTCAATTTACACAGCGCTTTACTGTGTGCTGTGCTTTACAATGTAAGCACGCTGCTTTG
>NW_028320191.1:205000-208116 GCF_062004578.1 Staurois parvus
TGCTGTGTGTGTGCAGGAAGACGTAGGTAAGATCCCACGTAGGGAGAAGACGCTTGTACAGAGGGGGCTACTGATCGTCTATCGATGAGAAATGGGATTCAGACACTGATCTCCCCTCCTCCACTCAGCACCACTGATCTCCCCTCCAAATATCACATTTCTATTCTGGATCCAATGATCTGAAATCGCCTACCAGCTGGGACACCGACATTGCTATCTCACTGACACCGACACCGCGATGTTCATATCTCACTGACACCGCGATGTTCATATCTCACTGACACCGACACCGCGATGTTCATATCTCACTGACACCGCGATGTTCATATCTCACTGACACCGCGATGTTCATATCTCACTGACACCACAATGTTCATATCTCACTGACACCACGATGTTCATATCTCACTGACACCGCGATGTTCATATCTCACTGACACCGACACCGCGATGTTCATATCTCACTGACACCGCGATGTTCATATCTCACTGACACCGCGATGTTCATATCTCACTGACACCACAATGTTCATATCTCACTGACACCACGATGTTCATATCTCACTGACACCACGATGTTCATATCTCACTGACACCACGATGTTCATATCTCACTGACACCACGATGTTCATATCTCACTGACACCACGATGTTCATATCTCACTGACACCGCGATGTTCATATCTCACTGACACCACAATGTTCATATCTCACTGACACCACGATGTTCATATCTCACTGACACCACGATGTTCATATCTCACTGACACCGCGATGTTCATATCTCACTGACACCACAATGTTCATATCTCACTGACACCACGATGTTCATATCTCACTGACACCGACACCGCGATGTTCATATCTCACTGACACCACGATGTTCATATCTCACTGACACCACGATGTTCATATCTCACTGACACCACGATGTTCATATCTCACTGACACCACGATGTTCATATCTCACTGACACCACGATGTTCATATCTCACTGACACCGCGATGTTCATATCTCACTGACACCGCAATGTTCATATCTCACTGACACCGCGACATTCCTATCCCACCGACACCGCGACATTCCTATCTCACTGACACTGACACCGCGACATTCCTATCCCACCGACACTGCAATGTTCATATCTCACTGACACCGCGACATTCCTATCCCACCGACACCGCGACATTCCTATCCCACCGACACCGCGACATTCCTATCCCACCGACACCGCGACATTCCTATCCCACCGACACCGCGACATTCCTATCCCACCGACACCGCGACATTCCTATCCCACCGACACCGCGATGTTCATATCTCACCAACACCGCGATGTTCATATCTCACCAACACCACGATGTTCATATCTCACTGACACCAAGACCACGATGTTCATATCTCACTGACACCGACACCGCGACATTCCTATCCCACTGACACCGACACAGCGACATTCCTATCCCACCGACACCGCGACGTTCCTATCCCACCGTCACCGCGACATTCCTATCTCACTGACACCGACACAGCGACTTTCATATCCCACTGACACCGACACCGTGATATTCATATCCCACTGACACCGACACAGCGACTTTCATATCCCACTGACACCGACACCGTGATATTCATATCCCACTGACACCGACACAGCGACTTTCATATCCCACTGACACCGACACCGTGATATTCATATCCCACTGACACCGACACAGCGACTTTCATATCCCACTGACACCGACACCGTGATATTCATATCCCACTGACACCGACACAGCGATTTTCATATCCCACTGACACCGACACCGTGATATTCATATCCCACTGACACCGACACAGCGACTTTCATATCCCACTGACACCGACACCGTGATATTCATATCCCACTGACACCGACACAGCGACTTTCATATCCCACTGACACCGACACCGTGATATTCATATCCCACTGACACCGACACAGCGACTTTCATATCCCACTGACACCGACACCGTGATATTCATATCCCACTGACACCGTGATATTCATATCCCACTGACACCGACACCTTAATATTCATATCCCACTGACACCGTGATATTAATATCCCACTGACACCGTGATATTCATATCCCACTGACACTGACACAGCGATATTCCTATCCCACTGACACCGTGACAATTTTATCACTTTTTTCCCCACTGACACCGACACAGGAACATTTCTTCCCCCCACACTGATGCCTGGGAATTTTGCACTCTTCTCTCTTACATTGGTGGTATTGTTTACCGCCCTCTGAAAACTGATCCACGGCGAATCGCTGTTCAGAGGGTAATATAGCAGTGGCTGGCAGGTGTTCCGTTTTTATTTTTTCGATGTGCAAGCTTAGAGGATCCTATGCACAGCTGACAATTGTCAAAATTGCTGCGCAGCTCCTGTTCAGGTGTTGCAGCGACCTGGAAGTGCGCAGTTTTTCACAACCTGGTCCCACCACAAGAGGCAGGAAGGAGGGGGGGAGAGAACACAGCCTGCACCTCCTCCCGTCTCTCTCCTTGCCGCTCCCAGCGCTGGGCTGACAGGAGTAGTGATGCCGCTGTCCCAACTCCTGTCAGCCTTGTAACAGAAGGAAGGCGCCCTCATCCATACAGCAAACCATTGCGCACAGGGCACCCCCCCCCCCCTGTCCTGACTCTGGGTGTTGGACGGATGGATGACAGCAGCCGCGCTGTATCTTTCCTGAATCGCTCAGCTGGTGCTGATCCTCCGATTTTTCTCCTCCCTGTTGAACATATCAGATGTGTTTATCTAAACTGGCCTGATAATAAAATCTGCATCTGAATTAACCCTTCCCCCTCCTGAGGATTCCCCCCCCCCTCGCCCTCCTGAGGATTCCCCCCCTCTTGCCCTCCTGAGGATTTCCCCCCCTCTCGCCCTCCTGAGGATTCCCCCCCCCCTTCCTGACCAGGCCATTTTTTGCGTTATGGCGCTGCGTTACTTTAACTGACAATTGCGCCGTCATGCAATGCCGCACCCAGATCAAATGTACATCCTTTTTTTCCAGAAAATTGAGCTTTCTTTCGGTGGTATTTGACCACTTTTTTTTTTATATATTTTGCACCATAAACCAAAA
>NW_028320192.1:0-48645 GCF_062004578.1 Staurois parvus
TCTCTGACTGAATACTGAGCTCTTATTGGAGGACGTATGTCTCTGACTGAATACTGAACTCTGATTGGAGGACGTATGTCTCTGACTGAATACTGAGCTCTGATTGGAGGACGTATGTCTCTGACTGAATACTGATTGGAGGACGTATGTCTCTGACTGAATACTGAGCTCTGATTGGAGGACGTATGTCTCTGACTGAATACTGAGCTCTGATTGGAGGACGTATGTCTCTGACTGAATACTGAACACTGATTGGAGGACGTATGTCTCTGACTGAATACTGAACTCTGATTGGAGGACGTATGTCTCTGACTGAATACTGATTGGAGGACGTATGTCTCTGACTGAATACTGAGCGCTGATTGGAGGACGTATGTCTCTGACTGAATACTGATTGGAGGACGTATGTCTCTGACTGAATACTGAGCGCTGATTGGAGGACGTATGTCTCTGACTGAATACTGAGCTCTGATTGGAGGACGTATGTCTCTGACTGAATACTGAGCTCTGATTGGAGGACGTATGTCTCTGACTGAATACTGAGCGCTGATTGGAGGACGTATGTCTCTGACTGAATACTGAACGCTGATTGGAGGACGTATGTCTCTGACTGAATACTGAACTCTGATTGGAGGACGTATGTCTCTGACTGAATACTGAGCTCTGATTGGAGGACGTATGTCTCTGACTGAATACTGATTGGAGGACGTATGTCTCTGACTGAATACTGAGCTCTGATTGGAGGACGTATGTCTCTGACTGAATACTGAGCTCTTATTGGAGGACGTATGTCTCTGACTGAATACTGAACTCTGATTGGAGGACGTATGTCTCTGACTGAATACTGATTGGAGGACGTATGTCTCTGACTGAATACTGAGCTCTGATTGGAGGACGTATGTCTCTGACTGAATACTGATTGGAGGACGTATGTCTCTGACTGAATACTGAGCTCTGATTGGAGGACGTATGTCTCTGACTGAATACTGAGCTCTGATTGGAGGACGTATGTCTCTGACTGAATACTGAGCTCTGATTGGAGGACGTATGTCTCTGACTGAATACTGAGCGCTGATTGGAGGACGTATGTCTCTGACTGAATACTGAACACTGATTGGAGGACGTATGTCTCTGACTGAATACTGAACGCTGATTGGAGGACGTATGTCTCTGACTGAATACTGATTGGAGGACGTATGTCTCTGACTGAATACTGAACGCTGATTGGAGGGACGTATGTCTCTGACTGAATACTGAGCTCTGATTGGAGGACGTATGTCTCTGACTGAATACTGAACTCTGATTGGAGGACGTATGTCTCTGACTGAATACTGAGCTCTGATTGGAGGACGTATGTCTCTGACTTAATACTGATTGGAGGACGTATGTCTCTGACTGAATACTGAGCTCTGATTGGAGGATGTATGTCTCTGACTGAATACTGAGCGCTGATTGGAGGACGTATGTCTCTGACTGAATACTGAACACTGATTGGAGGACGTATGTCTCTGACTGAATACTGATTGGAGGACGTTTGTCTCTGACTGAATACTGAACGCTGATTGGAGGACGTATGTCTCTGACTGAATATTGAACGCTGATTGGAGGACGTATGTCTCTGACTGAATACTGAGCTCTGATTGGAGGACGTATGTCTCTGACTGAATACTGATTGGAGGACGTATGTCTCTGACTGAATACTGAACGCTGATTGGAGGATGTATGTCTCTGACTGAATACTGAGCTCTTATTGGAGGACGTATGTCTCTGACTGAATACTGAACTCTGATTGGAGGACGTATGTCTTTGACTGAATACTGAGCTCTGATTGGAGGACGTATGTCTCTGACTGAATACTGATTGGAGGACGTATGTCTCTGACTGAATACTGAGCTCTGATTAGAGGACGTATGTCTCTGACTGAATACTGAGCTCTGATTGGAGGACGTATGTCTCTGACTGAATACTGATTGGAGGACGTATGTCTCTGACTGAATACTGAACTCTTATTGGAGGACGTATGTCTCTGACTGAATACTGAGCTCTGATTGGAGGACGTATGTCTCTGACTGAATACTGAACTCTGATTGGAGGACGTATGTCTCTGACTGAATACTGATTGGAGGACGTATGTCTCTGACTGAATACTGAGCTCTGATTGGAGGACGTATGTCTCTGACTGAATACTGAGCGCTGATTGGAGGACGTATGTCTCTGACTGAATACTGAACACTGATTGGAGGACGTATGTCTCTGACTGAATACTGATTGGAGGACGTATGTCTCTGACTGAATACTGAACGCTGATTGGAGGACGTATGTCTCTGACTGAATACTGAGCTCTTATTGGAGGACGTATGTCTCTGACTGAATACTGAGCTCTGATTGGAGGACGTATGTCTCTGACTGAATACTGAGCTCTGATTGGAGGACGTATGTCTCTGACTGAATACTGAACTCTGATTGGAGGACGTATGTCTCTGACTGAATACTGAACTCTGATTGGAGGACGTATGTCTCTGACTGAATACTGAGCTCTGATTGGAGGACGTATGTCTCTGACTGAATACTGATTGGAGGACGTATGTCTCTGACTGAATACTGAGCTCTGATTGGAGGACGTATGTCTCTGACTGAATACTGAGCTCTGATTGGAGGACGTATGTCTCTGACTGAATACTGATTGGAGGACGTATGTCTCTGACTGAATACTGAGCTCTGATTGGAGGACGTATGTCTCTGACTGAATACTGATTGGAGGACGTATGTCTCTGACTGAATACTGATTGGAGGACGTATGTCTCTGACTGAATACTGAGCTCTGATTGGAGGACGTATGTCTCTGACTGAATACTGAGCTCTGATTGGAGGACGTATGTCTCTGACTGAATACTGAGCGCTGATTGGAGGACGTATGTCTCTGACTGAATACTGAACGCTGATTGGAGGACGTATGTCTCTGACTGAATACTGAACTCTGATTGGAGGACGTATGTCTCTGACTGAATACTGAGCTCTGATTGGAGGACGTATGTCTCTGACTGAATACTGAGCTCTTATTGGAGGACGTATGTCTCTGACTGAATACTGAACTCTGATTGGAGGACGTATGTCTCTGACTGAATACTGAGCTCTGATTGGAGGACGTATGTCTCTGACTGAATACTGAGCTCTGATTGGAGGACGTATGTCTCTGACTGAATTCTGATTGGAGGACGTATGTCTCTGACTGAATACTGAACGCTGATTGGAGGACGTATGTCTCTGACTGAATACTGAGCTCTGATTGGAGGACGTATGTCTCTGACTGAATACTGATTGGAGGACGTATGTCTCTGACTGAATACTGATTGGAGGACGTATGTCTCTGACTGAATACTGAATGCCAATTGGAGGACGTATGTCTCTGACTGAATACTGATTGGAGGACGTATGTCTCTGACTGAATACTGAGCGCTGATTGGAGGACGTATGTCTCTGACTGAATACTGAACACTGATTGGAGGACGTATGTCTCTGACTGAATACTGATTGGAGGACGTATGTCTCTGACTGAATACTGAACGCTGATTGGAGGACGTATGTCTCTGACTGAATACTGATTGGAGGACGTATGTCTCTGACTGAATACTGAACGCTGATTGGAGGACGTATGTCTCTGACTGAATACTGAGCTCTTATTGGAGGACGTATGTCTCTGACTGAATACTGATTGGAGGACGTATGTCTCTGACTGAATACTGATTGGAGGACGTATGTCTCTGACTGAATACTGAGCGCTGATTGGAGGACGTATGTCTCTGACTGAATACTGAACACTGATTGGAGGACGTATGTCTCTGACTGAATACTGAGCTCTGATTGGAGGACGTATGTCTCTGACTGAATACTGATTGGAGGACGTATGTCTCTGACTGAATACTGATTGGAGGACGTATGTCTCTGACTGAATACTGAACACTGATTGGAGGACGTATGTCTCTGACTGAATACTGATTGGAGGACGTATGTCTCTGACTGAATACTGAACGCTGATTGGAGGACGTATGTCTCTGACTGAATACTGAGCTCTGATTGGAGGACGTATGTCTCTGACTGAATACTGAGCTCTTATTGGAGGACGTATGTCTCTGACTGAATACTGAGCTCTGATTGGAGGACGTATGTCTCTGACTGAATACTGATTGGAGGACGTATGTCTCTGACTGAATACTGAACTCTGATTGGAGGACGTATGTCTCTGACTGAATACTGAGCTCTGATTGGAGGACGTATGTCTCTGACTGAATACTGATTGGAGGACGTATGTCTCTGACTGAATACTGAGCTCTGATTGGAGGACGTATGTCTCTGACTGAATACTGAGCTCTGATTGGAGGACGTATGTCTCTGACTGAATACTGATTGGAGGACGTATGTCTCTGACTGAATACTGATTGGAGGACGTATGTCTCTGACTGAATACTGAGCTCTGATTGGAGGACGTATGTCTCTGACTGAATACTGAGCTCTGATTGGAGGACGTATGTCTCTGACTGAATACTGAGCGCTGATTGGAGGACGTATGTCTCTGACTGAATACTGAACGCTGATTGGAGGACGTATGTCTCTGACTGAATACTGAACTCTGATTGGAGGACGTATGTCTCTGACTGAATACTGAGCTCTGATTGGAGGACGTATGTCTCTGACTGAATACTGATTGGAGGACGTATGTCTCTGACTGAATACTGAACGCTGATTGGAGGACGTATGTCTCTGACTGAATACTGAGCTCTTATTGGAGGACGTATGTCTCTGACTGAATACTGAACTCTGATTGGAGGACGTATGTCTCTGACTGAATACTGAGCTCTGATTGGAGGACGTATGTCTCTGACTGAATACTGATTGGAGGACGTATGTCTCTGACTGAATACTGAGCTCTGATTGGAGGACGTATGTCTCTGACTGAATACTGATTGGAGGACGTATGTCTCTGACTGAATACTGAGCTCTGATTGGAGGACGTATGTCTCTGACTGAATACTGAGCTCTTATTGGAGGACGTATGTCTCTGACTGAATACTGAACTCTGATTGGAGGACGTATGTCTCTGACTGAATACTGATTGGAGGACGTATGTCTCTGACTGAATACTGAGCTCTGATTGGAGGACGTATGTCTCTGACTGAATACTGATTGGAGGACGTATGTCTCTGACTGAATACTGAGCTCTGATTGGAGGACGTATGTCTCTGACTGAATACTGAGCTCTGATTGGAGGACGTATGTCTCTGACTGAATACTGAGCTCTGATTGGAGGACGTATGTCTCTGACTGAATACTGAGCGCTGATTGGAGGACGTATGTCTCTGACTGAATACTGAACACTGATTGGAGGACGTATGTCTCTGACTGAATACTGAACGCTGATTGGAGGACGTATGTCTCTGACTGAATACTGATTGGAGGACGTATGTCTCTGACTGAATACTGAACGCTGATTGGAGGACGTATGTCTCTGACTGAATACTGAGCTCTTATTGGAGGACGTATGTCTCTGACTGAATACTGAACTCTGATTGGAGGACGTATGTCTCTGACTGAATACTGAGCTCTGATTGGAGGACGTATGTCTCTGACTTAATACTGATTGGAGGACGTATGTCTCTGACTGAATACTGAGCTCTGATTGGAGGATGTATGTCTCTGACTGAATACTGAGCGCTGATTGGAGGACGTATGTCTCTGACTGAATACTGAACACTGATTGGAGGACGTATGTCTCTGACTGAATACTGATTGGAGGACGTTTGTCTCTGACTGAATACTGAACGCTGATTGGAGGACGTATGTCTCTGACTGAATATTGAACGCTGATTGGAGGACGTATGTCTCTGACTGAATACTGAGCTCTGATTGGAGGACGTATGTCTCTGACTGAATACTGATTGGAGGACGTATGTCTCTGACTGAATACTGAACGCTGATTGGAGGACGTATGTCTCTGACTGAATACTGAGCTCTTATTGGAGGACGTATGTCTCTGACTGAATACTGAACTCTGATTGGAGGACGTATGTCTCTGACTGAATACTGATTGGAGGACGTATGTCTGTGACTGAATGCTGAGCTCTGATTGGAGGACGTATGTCTCTGACTGAATACTGAGCTCTTATTGGAGGACGTATGTCTCTGACTGAATACTGAACTCTGATTGGAGGACGTATGTCTCTGACTGAATACTGAGCTCTGATTGGAGGACGTATGTCTCTGACTGAATACTGATTGGAGGACGTATGTCTCTGACTGAATACTGAACGCTGATTGGAGGACGTATGTCTCTGACTGAATACTGATTGGAGGACGTATGTCTCTGACTGAATACTGAGCTCTTATTGGAGGACGTATGTCTCTGACTGAATACTGAACTCTGATTGGAGGACGTATGTCTCTGACTGAATACTGAGCTCTTATTGGAGGACGTATGTCTCTGACTGAATACTGAGCTCTGATTGGAGGACGTATGTCTCTGACTGAATACTGAGCTCTGATTGGAGGACGTATGTCTCTGACTGAAAACTGATTGGAGGATGTATGTCTCTGACTGAATACTGAGCTCTGATTGGAGGACGTATGTCTCTGACTGAATACTGAACTCTGATTGGAGGACGTATGTCTCTGACTGAATACTGAGCTCTTATTGGAGGACGTATGTCTCTGACTGAATACTGAACTCTGATTGGAGGACGTATGTCTCTGACTGAATACTGAGCTCTTATTGGAGGACGTATGTCTCTGACTGAATACTGAGCTCTGATTGGAGGACGTATGTCTCTGACTGAATACTGATTGGAGGACGTATGTCTCTGTCTGAATACTGAGCTCTGATTGGAGGACGTATGTCTCTGACTGAAAACTGAACTCTTATTGGAGGACGTATGTCTCTGACTGAAAACTGATTGGAGGACGTATGTCTCTGACTGAATACTGAGCTCTGATTGGAGGACGTATGTCTCTGACTGAATACTGATTGGAGGACGTATGTCTCTGACTGAATACTGAGCTCTGATTGGAGGACGTATGTCTCTGACTGAATACTGAACTCTGATTGGAGGACGTATGTCTCTGACTGAATACTGAGCTCTGATTGGAGGACATATGTCTCTGACTGAATACTGAGCTCTGATTGGAGGACGTATGTCTCTGACTGAATACTGATTGGAGGACATATGTCTCTGACTGAATACTGAGCTCTGATTGGAGGACGTATGTCTCTGACTGAATACTGGACTTATCTATAATAACACAGAACTAAGTGCGATCTATAATGACAGATTTCTACTGATCACATCTCAGCTATCCGAATCCTTCATTTATGTTACAGGGCACCCGTCCTGGAACTCTGCGGATGAAGATGACGCCTGGTGGTCAGGGATGAGGGTGTTTCACATCTTTAGGCAGCTGCTGCTTTTTAGAAGTTTCTCCCAAATGTGATGCCATGCTGTGCCGTGTCCCCCCCCTCCCATGTTGTGCCGTGTCCCCCCCCATGTTGTGCCGATTCCCCCCCCATGTTGTGCCGATTCCCCCCCCATGCTGTGCCGTGGTGCCCCCCCCCCTCACATATATAGTCCTTCTCCCAGTGCATCAGCCCCCCCTGCCCCGACCTTCTCTTTGCCCAGAGATCACAGGACTACCCCCGCCATGTCTGCACCAGGAGGACGGCACCACCTTTGCTCCGGCATCATCCAGGCCGGCTCACTAATGTCCGATCTCTGGGGGAGGGGAGATTGGGGAAATGCTTCCTCCTGCCTGCAGCAGAGTCACTGAGGGGAGCTGACAGATAAAAGTTGGATCTCAGTGCCGACTTGTGCTGTGTATGGAGCAGGGGCGGACTGACAACTCATGGGGCCCCGGGCAATAGGGGATCATGGGGCCCCCGGGCAATAGGGGATCATGGGGCCCCCGGGCAATAGGGGATCATGGGGCCCCCGGGCAATAGGGGATCATGGGGCCCCCGGGCAATAGGGGATCATGGGGCCCCTGTGTCCTTGCCCAAACTCAAAAAAGCCTATGAAAAAGGTACCAGGGGCATCTCATGGGGCCCCCTACTGACCCCGGGCCCTCGGGCAGTGCCAAATGGTCAGTCCGCCCCTGGGGTGGAGACATCTCAGGACTTCATTCCTGCAGACCTGTGACCCCCCTGACAGGTCCCCTTGAAGATGCAGGTTTTGGGGTGCAGCATCCAGGAGGTGGCGCTCTGGTCACACAGAAAGGAGCTGTACAGACTGAGCTCCGCCATCCATCGGCTCCGCCGCCATCAAAGGGTCAATCGTTTCCATGGCGACACACGGGGTTAATTGGTTCAACAAATAGAATTAATAGAGAGTTGGGGGATGGGAGGCCAGACGGTAATATCGGTGGTAATTCGCGATGACGCGGTTGGGCGCGGCGGATATCGGTGGTAATTCGCGATGACGCGGTTGGGCGCGGCGGATATCGGTGGTAATTCGCGATGACGCGGTTGGGCGCGGCGGATATCGGTGGTAATTCGCGATGACGCGGTTGGGCGCGGTGGATATCGGTGGTAATTCGCGATGACGCGGTTGGTTGCGGTGGATATCGGTAGTAATTCGCAATGACCCGGCGGATATCGGTGGTAATTCGCGATGACGCGGCGGATATCGGTGGTAATTCGCGATGACGCGGTTGGGCGCGGTGGATATCGGTGGTAATTCATGATGACGCGGTTGGGCGCGGTGGATATCGGTGGTAATTTGCGATGACGCGGTTGGTTGCGGTGGATATCGGTGGTAATTCGCGATGACGCGGTTGGTTGCGGTGGATATCGGTGGTAATTCGCGATGACGCGGTTGGTTGCGGTGGATATCGGTGGTAATTCGCGATGACGCGGTTGGGCGCGGTGGATATCGGTGGTAATTTGCGATGACGCGGTTGGTTGCGGTGGATATCGGTGGTAATTTGCGATGATGCGGTCGGGCGCGGTGGATATCGGTGGTAATTCGCGATGACGCAGTTGGTTGCGGTGGATATCGGTGGTAATTCCCGATGACGCGGTTGGTTGCGGTGGATATCGGAGGTAATTCGCGATGACGCGGTTGGTTGCGGTGGATATCGGTGGTAATTCGCGATGACGCGGTTGGGGCGTGGTGGATATCGGTGGTAATTCGCGATGACGCGGTTGGGCGTGGTGGATATCGGTGGTAATTCGCGATGACGCGGTTGGTTGCGGTGGATATCAGTGGTAATTCGCGATGACGCGGTTGGGCGTGGTGGATATCGGTGGTAATTCGCGATGACGCGGTTGGGCGCGGTGGATATCGGAGGTAATTCGCGATGACGCGGTTGGTTGCGGTGGATATCGGTGGTAATTCGCGATGACGCGGTTGGGGCGTGGTGGATATCGGTGGTAATTCGCGATGACGCGGTTGGGCGTGGTGGATATCGGTGGTAATTCGCGATGACGCGGTTGGTTGCGGTGGATATCAGTGGTAATTCGCGATGACGCGGTTGGGCGTGGTGGATATCGGTGGTAATTCGCGATGACGCGGTTGGTTGCGGTGGATATCGGTGGTAATTCGCGATGACGCGGTTGGGCGCGGTGGATATCGGTGGTAATTCGCGATGACGCGGTTGGGGCGCGGTGGATATCGGTAGTAATTCGCGATGACGCGGTTGGGCGCGGTGGATATCGGTGGTAATTCGCGATGACGCGGTTGGGGCGCGGTGGATATCGGTGGTAATTCGCGATGACGCGGTTGGTTGCGGTGGATATTGATGGTAATTCGCGATGACGCGGTTGGGCGCGGTGGATATCGGTGGTAATTCGCGATGACGCGGTTGGGGTGCGGTGGATATCGGTGGTAATTCGCGATGACGCGGTTGGGCGCGGTGGAGGTTCGGAGATGAAAGGTCTGTTAGATCTAGTCTGTACAATCGGTGAATATCTATTTTCTCATTGAAGGTGGAGTCGTGGAAAGTCGGCGTACAGCGACGGTCACATGCGCAGCGTTTTGTGCGATTTCCGACGATTGGTCGATCCAAGAACGCGTCCAGCCTCCCCCTCCCCCTCCCCCTCATTCTGCATCCCTGGGGTCGGAGAATCGTTTTCTTGGGGCGATTTATTAATATCTCCCATTTCCTGGACTCCGGCAGATTATTCTTTCCAGATCTTTCCGGTAAAGTCGTTCTGTTGAACTGCCTCCTGCCACGGTCTGTATGGGTGTATTGCTCACCATACACGGTACAATCCGATTGTACAATCTCCTTTATGCAGTGGGAAGCGCTGACATCACATGGTTTTGGGGAATCTACAGCTCATTGTACAGAGATTGCTCAGTGTATGGTGGGCTGTATGACACCATGAGGCTGGTTAATAGTAATTAGGGGGGGAGGAGACAACGGCCAAAGGCAACTTCCCCGTCTGCCATGGAGGTTCCTTCATAAAATGCTCCACCAGCCACCACTAGGGGGAGACTCACCCAGATCGAGGTGGTTGGACACACACAGACAGATACAAATCTTGTGTACAATCCGGTGCTCTGGTTGCGTAGGTTCCCTCACGGTTCTGAGGTTCCCGAGTGATCCTGGGGGATGGAAGCCACGTGCCCACTTACCTTCCCCACACACCGGACGTATGACTCGGGTAGGGGCCACCACCTGTAGTCCATCATCAGACCGTCTACTGGGCCACCACACACACACAGATTCCTGCTGTTCCCAATGAGATCTGCCTATGGCCACCTCGTCAGCCAATTATGGGGTGCAGCCAGACAATGCAATCGATGAACATACAATCTCTGGTGACCTCCATCTCCGGGAATCCTCCACTCAGTGGACAGGCAGCCTTGATACCCTCAGGTGGGCCGCGCAGAAACATCCGGAAATATCGACCAATTCTGTGAGATAAAAACGGGAGAAATAAACGTTACCGTCTGGGCGGGAACGTTCGGTCCTGTTGGCGGGGAATGCCGGACATCGAGTGACCGCCATGTTTTCAGTCATGCTCCAGATGAACGACATTTCATTTATAGGAGGTATACATGTAGGACAGACGTAGCCCCATTGGCCAATCACCTGTGTAGGTGGAGCCTCACCTGGTGGGAGGAGAATTCTGGAAGTGGCTGTAGGTGGACCAGATCTGATTGGTCCAAGGCAGGATTTCCAAAACTAGCGCATGGTCCCAACCAAACAGGGCTGCCATAGACCAGATCCATGGAAACGTTTAGTCGGTTCCTAGGTGGTTCCTCATGGCCGGGACCAGGGGCGGACTGACAGCTCATGGGGCCCCCGGGCAATAGGGGATCATGGGGCCCCTATGTCCTTGACCAAACTCAAAAAAGCCAATGAAAAAGGTACCAGGGGCATCTCACGGGGCCCCCTACTGACCCCGGGCCCTCGGGCAGTGCCCGAGTTTCCAGATGGTCAGCCCGCCCCTGGCCGGGACATACTATTCTGCAGCCACATGCAACTCACACTGCAAACTCTCAGAACGAAGAACTCATCTCCCCACAACGAATATTCTGGATCTGCTGCGACATGAAACATTCCCTCTGATCTTTGGACTGCAGACAATGTGGTGCCTCCAGTATGGGATGACCAGGGGCGGACTGACCATTTGGAAACTCGGGCACTGTCCGAGGGCCCGGGGTCAGTAGGGGGCCCCATGAGATGCCCCTGGTACCTTTTTCATAGGCTTTTTTGAGTTTGGGCAAGGACACAGGGGCCCCATGATCCCCTATTGCCCGGGGGCCCCATGAGTTGTCAGTCCGCCCCTGGGGATGACCTCACCTCCATGTCCCAGATTCCTTCCATGGCTTCTGAGGTTCTATCTGCAGACACGAGGGCCCTCTGGGGTCCTCCCAGGAATCCATTAGTAGGATGAGCTTTCAATTCACATCAAGGTGGAGTTCTACCCAAACTTTACACGTCTACCCCAGCAACCATCACCGATAAAGTACTTTCTGGTCTCGGATCTGTGGTCAGGTGGTTTCTAAGGGCCAATCATGGCATTTTGTGTCTAAGGGCCGTCCCATGAGCTTTTGTCTCCCAAACTAGGAGATGTAAAAGTGCCACCTCTAGGACTGAGAACCTCACAGACTGGGAACCGTCATATATTACTGATCAGGAGATACGACAACGCTCTGACCCTGATACGGCACACACAAGGCCAAAGAACACCTACTGCAGGACCAGCTGAAGGACCAAACACAGGATCAATCACAGGACCAGCTGAAGGACCAACTGAAGGACCAAACATAGGATCAATCACAGGACCAGCTGAAGGACCAAACATAGGATCAATCACAGGATCAATCACAGGACCAGCTGAAGGACCAAACATAGGATCAATCACAGGACCAGCTGAAGGACCAAACATAGGATCAATCACAGGACCAGCTGAAGGACCAAACATAGGATCAATCACAGGACCAGCTGAAGGACCAAACATAGGATCAATCACAGGACCAGCTGAAGGACCAAACATAGGATCAATCACAGGACCAGCTGAAGGACCAAACATAGGATCAATCACAGGACCAGCTGAAGGACCAAACATAGGATCAATCACAGGACCAGCTGAAGGACCAAACATAGGATCAATCACAGGACCAGCTGAAGGACCAAACATAGGATCAATCACAGGACCAGCTGCAGGACCAAACATAGGATCAATCACAGAACCAGCTGAAGGACCAAACATAGGATCAATCACAGGACCAGCTGCAGGACCAACTGAAGGACCAAACATAGGATCAATCACAGGACCAGCTGAAGGACCAAACATAGGATCAATCACAGGACCAGCTGAAGGACCAAACATAGGATCAATCACAGGACCAGCTGCAGGACCAAACATAGGATCAATCACAGGACCAGCTGAAGGACCAAACATAGGATCAATCACAGGACCAGCTGAAGTACCAAACATAGGATCAATCACAGGACCAGCTGCAGGACCAAACATAGGATCAATCACAGGACCAGCTGCAGGACCAAACATAGGATCAATCACAGGACAAGCTGAAGGACCAAACATAGGATCAATCACAGGACCAGCTAAAGGACCAAACATAGGATCAATCACAACACCAGCTGAAGGACAAGCTGAAGGACCAAACATAGGATCAATCACAGGACCAGCTGAAGGACAAGCTGAAGGACCAAACATAGGATCAATCACAGGACCAGCTGCAGGACCAACTGAAGGACCAAACATAGGATCAATCACAGGACCAGCTGAAGGACCAAACATAGGATCAATCACAGGACCAGCTAAAGGACCAAACATAGGATCAATCACAACACCAGCTGAAGGACAAGCTGAAGGACCAAACATAGGATCAATCACAGGACCAGCTGCAGGACCAACTGAAGGACCAAACATAGGATCAATCACAGGACCAGCTGAAGGACCAAACATAGGATCAATCACAGGACCAGCTAAAGGACCAAACATAGGATCAATCACAACACCAGCTGAAGGACCAAACATAGGATCAATCACAGGACCAGCTGAAGGACAAGCTGAAGGACCAAACATAGGATCAATCACAGGACCAGCTGCAGGACCAAACATAGGATCAATCACAGGACCAGCTGAAGGACAAGCTGAAGGACCAAACATAGGATCAATCACAGGACCAGCTGCAGGACCAGCCATAAGACAAGCTGTAAGACCAGCTGCAGGAGCATTCACAGGACCAGCTGTAGAACCAGCCATAAGACAAGCTGTAGGACTGGCCACAAGATCAGCTGTAGGACCAACCAGTAAGACCAGCCATTGGACCGGCAATAAGACCAGCCTTAGGACCAGCCATAAAACCAGCTGTAGGACAGGCCACAGGACCAAACACAGGACCAGCTGTATAACCAGCCATAGGACACCTGTAGGACCAGCCATAAAGCTACAAGACCAGGCATAAGACCAACTGTAGAACTGACCACAGGGCCAGCTGAAGAACCAACCACAAGACAAGCTGTAGGACCAGTTACCAGACAAGCTGTAGGACCAGCCACAAGACAAGCTGTAGGACCAGCCACAAGACAAGCTGTAGGACCAGCCACAAGACAAGCTGTAGGACCAGCCACAAGACAAGCTGTAGGACCAGCCACAAGACAAGCTGTAGGACCAGCCACAGGACAAGCTGTAGGACCAGCCACAGGACAAGCTGTAGGACCAGCCACAAGACAAGCTGTAGGACCAGCCACAAGACAAGCTGTAGGACCAGCCACAAGACAAGCTGTAGGACCAGCCACAAGACAAGCTGTAGGACCAGCCACAGGACAAGCTGTAGGACCAGCCACAGGACCACCCATAGGACTAGCTGTAGAACAAACCACAGGACCAGCTGTATGACCAGCTACAAGACAAGCTGTTGGACCATCCAAAGGACCATCCATAGGACTAGCTGCAGGACCAACCACAGAACCATCCATAGGACTAACTGCAGGACCAGCCACAAGACCATTCATAGGACTAGCTGTAGGACTGGGTACTATTGACTTCCTGCATCAATGATGGCCACCAATGGAAGAGGACGGACCAGCCAGCACTGGGGTGTGATGCAGATCTGCCAGTTTATATGCTCGGCTCTTTCAGGAACCCCCAGAAGTTCTGTACACGGACCGAACCCCTTGTGACACCTCCAATCCAGAATCCCATGACAATGATTAAGGTGTCTCCGTGTGTGGTCAGTACATGTTGTCACCCCTCCCTTCTCCATGACTGGGACACAATCAGAATCGGGGGGGGGGGGGGGGGATGTCCACAATCAACCACAATAAAATTTGTAGCTCCACCCCCTTGGAAGTCGCTAAAGTTTCGGGTCCCCCTATAGTCCCCCTATAGAAACACGCATGTTCTTCCAACTTGCACACAGGAGACAGTGGTACTGGAGCGTGTTTTTAGGGTTTTTATTAGGGGTGTTGACCTTGGATGGGGTGAGGGGTGCATGGGACGCCCAAGGAACCTGTTACCGAGGACAACTCCTTAGCAACCATGTACAAGTCTCTATACAGCAGATCGCTCTCCAGCCTCTCCTGGTGTACCACCCCAGACTCCACATGAGTCCTCTTTTCATCCAGCTGCCTGAGGGAATCCTGGAGCAAGGGGCCCCAGAATCTGTTGATGTAAATGCACCGTCAGATTCCCCCCCCCCCCCGGAATGTCCTCTCCCCTGATCTGCCCCAAGGGGTGTAGAATTACTCACTGTTCCTCACTTGCAGGTTGGTTGGGTTGGTGGTTGCCTTCAGGCCTTCTGCTTGGCTGGTTCCTTCCCTGGCTCTACAGGTGGTCCTCTCTCTGGGGACTGGTGAGGTCAAGCGATCCTCCTTTCCAGACCTTGCCTGAAGATCGGCCCCTTCCCACTGGGCCCCCTCCCCAGGCTCTTGAATCCAGGGAGGAGGAGGACGAGGAGGAGGAGGACACAACCCCGCTCACTTTTTATGTTTTTTGTCTTTTAAAACTTTTTTAAATAAACCAGATAATGTGTTGGGGGGGTCACTTATTTAGATGATGAGGATGGTGATGATGGTACAAATGATGAGAAAACATGAGGATGAGGAGGATGAAGCTGATGATAAGGATGATAAAGAGGAGGAGAATTATGAGGATGAGCAGATGAGGATGAGGAGGAGACTGAGGATGAGGAGGAGACTGAGGATGAGGAGACTGAGGATGAGGAGGAGACTGAGGATGAGGAGGAGACTGAGGATGAGGAGGAGACTGAGGATGAGGAGACTGAGGATGAGGAGGAGACTGAGGATGAGGAGGAGACTGAGGATGAGGAGGAAACTGAGGATGAGGAGGAGACTGAGGATGAGGAGGAGACTGAGGATGAGGATAGTTCAGGTGTACTAGTCTGGACATTTCACGTTCTTCGCTCTCAGAGGGTGATTGTGCGGTGGGGGAGGAGTGCGGCGGGGGTGATGGGGCTCCTCGCACTGATTGGGTCACATTGATGTTTGTCTCCATATTGGTGACAATCGACTTTTGTCCTCCATAATAAACCAACGAGATTTGAAGGCCGAGTCCACAGGAATGTGCCGCATGCGGCTCGCTCGTCCTTGAGTTCCATCTAAAAACATCGACCGTTGTTGGAGATCATGTGATCATAATAGACGCCAACTGCCCCTAGTACCCCCATCCCCCGCACCGGCCTCTGTATATATATATACACACATTGGGTTGGATGGAGGAATGACATTGTTTTCTGTTGCTGCGAGTAAATCGATGTCATTCCTCCAACCAACCCAATGTGTATATACACTCTACTCCCATGTATGGGGTCTGCGCTTCTCCCGCCGTGTCTGCGCTTCTCCTGCCGTGTCTGCGCTTCTCCCGCCGTGTCTGCGCTTCTCCCGCCGTGTCTGCGCGTAGAGTCCACCATCTGCTCTGTGTGATAGTGAGTTGTACCAGGAGTAGGACTGTGTGGTATGAAGGAGATGTGTGATAGTGAGTTGTACCATTGTACCAGGAGTAGGACTGTGTGTGGTATGAAGGAGATGTGTGATAGTGAGTTGTACCAGGAGTAGGACTGTGTGTGGTATGAAGGAGATGTGTGATAGTGAGTTGTACCAGGAGTAGGACTGTGTGTGGTATGAAGGAGATGTGTGATAGTGAGTTGTACCAGGAGTAGGACTGTCTGTGGTATGAAGGAGATGTGTGATAGTGAGTTGTACCAGGAGTAGGACTGTGTGTGGTATGAAGGAGATGTGTGATAGTGAGTTGTACCATTGTACCAGGAGTAGGACTGTGTGTGGTATGAAGGAGATGTGTGATAGTGAGTTGTACCAGGAGTAGGACTGTCTGTGGTATGAAGGAGATGTGTGATAGTGAGTTGTACCAGGAGTAGGACTGTGTGTGGTATGAAGGAGATGTGTGATAGTGAGTTGTACCAGGAGTAGGACTGTGTGTGGTATGAAGGAGATGTGTGATAGTGAGTTGTACCATTGTACCAGGAGTAGGACTGTGTGTGGTATGAAGGAGATGTGTGATAGTGAGTTGTACCAGGAGTAGGACTGTGTGTGGTATGAAGGAGATGTGTGATAGTGAGTTGTACCAGGAGTAGGACTGTCTGTGGTATGAAGGAGATGTGTGATAGTGAGTTGTACCAGGAGTAGGACTGTGTGTGGTATGAAGGAGATGTGTGATAGTGAGTTGTACCAGGAGTAGGACTGTCTGTGGTATGAAGGAGATGTGTGATAGTGAGTTGTACCAGGAGTAGGACTGTGTGTGGTATGAAGGAGATGTGTGATAGTGAGTTGTACCATTGTACCAGGAGTAGGACTGTGTGTGGTATGAAGGAGATGTGTGATAGTGAGTTGTACCAGGAGTAGGACTGTCTGAGGTATGAAGGAGATGTGTGATAGTGAGTTGTACCAGGAGTAGGACTGTCTGTGGTATGACGGAGATGTGTGATAGTGAGTTGTACCAGGAGTAGGACTGTCTGTGGTACAATGGAGATGTGTGATAGTGAGTTGTACCAGGAGTAGGACTGTCTGTGGTATGAAGGAGATGTGTGATAGTGAGTTGTACCATTGTACCAGGAGTAGGACTGTGTGTGGTATGAAGGAGATGTGTGATAGTGAGTTGTACCATTGTACCAGGAGTAGGACTGTCTGTGGTATGAAGGAGATGTGTGATAGTGAGTTGTACCAGGAGTAGGACTGTGTGTGGTATGAAGGAGATGTGTGATAGTGAGTTGTACCAGGAGTAGGACTGTGTCTGGTATGAAGGAGATGTGTGATAGTGAGTTGTACCAGGAATAGGACTGTCTGTGGTATGAAGGAGATGTGTGATAGTGAGTTGTACCATTGTACCAGGAGTAGGACTGTCTGTGGTATGAAGGAGATGTGTGATAGTGAGTTGTACCAGGAATAGGACTGTCTGAGGTATGAAGGAGATGTGTGATAGTGAGTTGTACCAGGAGTAGGACTGTCTGTGGTATGAAGGAGATGTGTGATAGTGAGTTGTACCAGGAATAGGACTGTCTGTGGTATGAAGGATATGTGTGATAGTGAGTTGTACCAGGAGTAGGACTGCATCTGTGGTACAATGGAGATGTGTGATAGTGAGTTGTACCAGGAATAGGACTGTCTGTGGTATGAAGGAGATGTGTGATAGTGAGTTGTACCATTGTATCAGGAGTAGGACTGCGTCTGTGGTACAATGGAGATGTGTGATAGTGAGTTGTACCAGGAATAGGACTGTCTGTGGTATGAAGGAGATGTGTGATAGTGAGTTGTACCATTGTATCAGGAGTAGGACTGCGTCTGTGGTACAATGGAGATGTGTGATAGTGAGTTGTACCAGGAGTAGGACTGTCTGTGGTACGATGGAGATGTGTGATAGTGAGTTGTACCAGGAGTAGGACTGTCTGTGGTATGAAGGATATGTGTGATAGTGAGTTGTACCATTGTATCAGGAGTAGGACTGCGTCTGTGGTACAATGGAGATGTGTGATAGTGAGTTGTACCATTGTACCAGGAGCAGGTCTGTGTCATGATGGAGATGTCGGTGTCAGCGGTGTGATCCTCAGCACTCTGAGAAGTTCATTTTGATAACTGTAACGATCTTCTCATCTGTTGGCCTCATTCCCGGCTTCCTCCAGACCAATCTGTTCTCTCCGCTTGGCGGCACTTCCAGGGATTTTCCATTTTCTGATCTCATTAGGCAGAATTGTTGGCCGGCTGAACGTTCCTCACTGTACATCACCCAGAGCTTTGACCTGCCGCTAAATCCTCCAATAAACCGGAACGTGTGAACAAATCCAGATGTTTTCTTGTAAAGAACAGAGTTGGTGAAACTGAGAAGAAGAAATTCATACAATCTATAATCACAATCGAGGAAACGAGACCTATAATGGGAGCTGCCGATGTTGGGAAGTCCACATTCACCAATGATGCCGCTGGAGGAGGAACATCCTCCACTGACGTGCCAAAGACGGTGCCTGACTTCTTCCAGGGGCTCCTCCCTGGACACATCTGTAATCTGCTCCTCAGAGTCAGGACAAGGGAATGGTGGATCCCTTTCAGGGACCACAATACTGATAAACCAGTCTGTAGGTGGAGCTCAATGAAAGAAGGACAACAAAGCTCATGAAGTCCCACACTGGAGGAACAACATTGACAGTGGTACTAAACATCACTGGCAGTCCCCATCATGGACAATGTGGCCGGAGTTCTGCCAGAATAAAAAACCAATAAAAACAGTGAATGACCTTTTACTTGTAATTCAGATTTTTCCCAGTGACCCCACATCGCCGGGAGTCAGCAGTCGGTGAAATGGTGGCAAAAATATCCATGTTTATCAATGAACATGATCAATGAGAATTCCCGAATTCCTAGTAAAACGCAACTCCAAGCAAACGTTTACGTGAATCTGGAATATAGCTTCTTTCAGGCATGTTTGAGCTTTCTGGATTCTGTATTAGACTTCATTGAGTATTGTGTGCCTATCAGACTGTCAGGGCGAGCTCCAGGTGATAGTGGGTGATAGTGGGTCAACATCAGATTCTGGTCCGGACACGGTTCAATCCTAAACATAATGTGATCCTTCTGACCATGGTGTGATCCTTAAGAATGTGGTGTGATCCTTCTGACCATGGTAAGATCCTTTTGACTATGATGTGATCCTACTGACCATGATGTGATCCTACTGACCATGGTGTGATCCTACTGACCATGGTGTGATCCTACTGACCATGGTGTGATCCTACTGACCATGGTGTGGTCCTACTGACCATGGTGTGGTCCTACTGACCATGGTGTGGTCCTACTGACCATGGTGTGCTCCTACTGACCATGGTGTGGTCCTACTGACCATGGTGTGGCCCTACTGACCATGGTGTGGCCCTACTGACCATGGTGTGGCCCTACTGACCATGGTGTGGCCCTACTGACCATGGTGTGGCCCTACTGACCATGATGTGGCCCTACTGACCGCCATTCTACTGTCCATGGTGTGGTGCTTTTGAACAAGGTAGGATCCTACTGATCAAGGTGTGATCCATCTGAGCCGTATGGGATTCTCCTAGACAAGGTATGATCTTTCAGGACATGGTGCAATCATTCTCACCCACTGAGGGATTTTTTCCCTAAAATGTTCTAAAGATAAATGTTCACTTGCTTCTCTTCAGTTCTGACCCCATAATATCTAGGTTTTTGAGCTGTTAAGCTCTAGGTGGACCTGACAGCAGACATTTCTATGATTTCCATGGTTTTCCTGAAATGATGAACAATTCTGCAGTTCTACAGAAAGAAAGTTAGGAGGAGAGCAGATGAGACATTTGTGTTTGGAGGTGAAGGTGGTTGCTCAGTACGTTTTCAATAAAGAGATATTGTCACTGTCTGGGTCAGGTTCAGGTTCAGAGACCAGTTGCTATAGCAGAGTTAAGGCTTACCCTAAACCAGCAGGAGAGGTACACAGGTGGGTCACCCTGGGAAAGGACGCAGGCTCACCTGAGGTGCGGGGTCTAAGCACCAACCGGTTTTCACCAGAGCTCCTAATGGTGGAGATGGATTTGGCTGGTACCAGGTCACAGATCTCAGGTTCACCCCACCAGGGAATGAGCAAACCGGAATCCAATAGCAGATCGAACAAGTTAGAGATCAAGCAGAAGCAGAGTCAGTCAACAAGCCAAGGGTCGGCCACAAATGGTAGTAGATGGGGATGAGGCAGAACCGTAGTCCAGGAACAAGCCAAAGGTCGATAGTGAAGGTATAGACGGCAGCAGGAGAGACAAGCGGGATATTGGCTGGTGAAGGCACAATAATCTGGTAACCAGGAAGTGCAGAGACATGGCATTTATCAGGAAGTTCATGGGAGGAGCAAGGGGTTCAAGGTTCAAGATAAACAGGGTCAAGGTAGGATCATCCAAATAATTGTCAAGGGTGCTGTCCAGCATTCCAGGTGGCTCAGTGAGAAGAAACATTGCCTCTCACCACAGAAGGCCCAGGTGTGAACCCAGGCTCTGACAGATATTTCATCTGTGGAGGTTTTCTGTCCAGCATGCTTTGTTGGTGAAGGTTTTCCATTCCCTTGTTGAAGTAAAGCTGGAAAGGGTCACATTGGGGTCATTTGGATCCAAATATAAGATTTGGTGGATCAGCTATGTAACACACTGCATTAGTACTGGTTGCAGGATGTTAATTAAGCACAAGATGGCAGTGTTCTGAGGTTCAGCTATTGAAGCAAAGCCTGGTTGGACTTGTATGCTGGTGGCAGGACTTCTGCACTCAAAGAGTAAAATGACTACATTTCCCAGGAGAGCTGACAAAGGGGTGGGAGTATATATATATATAGAGAGAGAGAGAGAGAGAGAAGCTCGGGAACTTTACAGGAAGTAGATGGTGACTGACGGGTGTGTAAGCCGTGTACCGGGTGGGCTCCCCAGGATACAGTGAATGTGTAAGCCGTGTACCGGGGGGGGCTCCCCAGGATACAGTGAAGTCACGAACGAGGAAACAACCCCAACACCAGCTTTTGCCACAACAGAATTTTACTTAGATGTGGCAAATAAACACAACCACAAATGCTGGGAACATACAATAAATTTACATACACCCAGCCAAGGGGTGGGCAAACTGCGGCTCTCCAGCTGTGGTGGAACTACATTTCCCATGAGGCATTGCAACATTACAAAACTGACAGTTACAGCTATGACTTGCAGAGGCATGATGGAACTTGTAGTTCTGCAACAGCTGTAGAGCCACAGTTTGCCCACCCCTGACCCAGCCCAAAGGCTGAGACCCTTGTGCTGCACAGCACGGCGCCTCCTGATGGATGAAGGTAGAAGGTGTAGTAATTTACCTACTGGGGGGCACAACTAAGCTGCCCCACCTTACCTGTTATTACCCTACAGAGCAGGAATCAGTGTATGGGGGGTACGGGATGGGCTAGCCTGCGGTGCAGCACAACAGCTTACAATCTTACACAGATCTACAGTATTCCCCCCCCCATAACTGGTCCTGTAGCACGTGCCTGAGTATTCCTTCTGAGCAAAACACCAGTCTGGGGTGAGTTTGTAGGATTTTATCAGCTCTCCAATGTGAAATGTCACTTTAAGTTGTGGAGTCCTTCCAATGATCAGTAACAACACTTGTGGCCTGACACAGAGACCCTAACTAACTATAGGCCTGGACTCAGTCTCTGGGCGCCAACACTGAAATGAGGTGTGTGCACGATCTTACCGACCCGGGTCTGCTTTTCATCCACTGGTGACTCTGAACAGAACAAATGTTGCTTAGTTCCTCTGCTCTCATCAGCCTTCCTGGCAGCAATCTCTGGTTAGTGAGGGACGCTTTCACACCTGGATGTCATTGGATTCTCAGCTCACATGGTCCCTGCATTCAGCATCGTCCAAAACATGGCTGCAGTCTCCTCTTCCTGTTCACTGAAAACCCCACCTCTTCATGAATATACAAATATCTATGCAGTCTGAGGCTGTGTTAGAAAAACAGTGACATCTTGTGGCTAAACCGCAGAATGTCAGCCAAAACATTAATTTACTGCACACAGTGTTCAAACAATGAGAGCTGTTTTCCCCATCTCACAGGTGTGTGTGTAGAGAAGGCCACGCAGGACTTCAGAGATCAGGGCTGCATCGGGCCATTTTGTGGAGAAGGAAAGAAAGACCGCTGGTATCGCTGTGGAGTAGAACAGCTAATCCTGCAGGCAGGCGGATCACAGGATCGCTTCTTAACAGAGGGACCAAAGGAACATGCCCCCCCCCCACTAAAAGACTACCTTTTACACTGCAAAGGCTACAGACCGAGTGAGAGGGTTCCGTAACCCAGATCATCACACATTGTAAGTGACTTTGTTCATTTCAATTGTTCATCTCACCTTATGCCACAGATTATCACACTGAGACCCAGACTGCCTAGCCAAGGAGGACTCTATCTACAGTTCATGCCTCCCCCCCTTTCCAGCAGACAGGATTACACGAGTATCTCATTTCAAGCCTCTTCCAGCTTCAAAGGAACCTGCTTCACCAGACTAGTTCACCATCTTTCGGGGGCCAGCCTCTGCTGAAGTCTGCTTCTGCCCCTTTCTTCAAATTTAGCCAATTCTTGCCCTCATCCTTTGTGTGAAAGAGACCTTACCCAGTTTCAGCATCACTCAAAAGGGGAATCTTTCTGTGACCATACCATCTTGAGGAAATCTTGAGGGATCTGAACCTTAATATGCACCAAGTAGGGCCCCATCAAGCACGCAGAAGATTTAACACCTTTACTTAAAGAGACACAACAAGGGGACACTACTGTTTATAACAAAAGTATTCATTTCAAGAATTAAACCCAGTTACCAGCAACTGAGAAACCAAAAGTGAGTTAGCCCAACATCCTAATAGTTTACTCCATCTCACTTGAGAAGAAATATCTCAAAAGCTGGAAATGATGTTCAGATTCTGATCCTGCAGGGCATTTCGGTTTGTTTAAAGCGATACTGTGTTGTATGACTTTGTTGAACCTTCTAGAGCGTTTAATTCTTCTTTATTGCACATCTATTGTCATTCTTGTGCTCACACTCTGTATTCTGTCCTCAATACAATCCGAATATTTACTCACCTGAAGCTGTGTGTTCATTTTATGGTTCAAGGCCAGGGGGTCCTCCTGGTCAAAGTGTCACGGTGATGTCAGCAGGGACTGTACTTACAAAGCAGGCTCAGGACAGTCAGACAAACCCAACAAAATACCCAGCGGCCCTCAGGATGGAAGAGCTACCATCCTGATGTCACCAGATTTATGACCCCAGCTAAACCGCTCAGCTCTGCCTACCCAGAATGCAGCAGCTGGGGAAATAGACTTGTTGGCTGTAGATCCAGTTGGCTGCCAGCCATACGATTTGGGTTTACAATGTATGTGTCCCAGGCCTTGTGGAGCTAATTATCAGAGCAATGGCCCGGAGCAAAGAAACAAATTGCTCCTATTTAGGGAAAGAAAATGAGATTTTTCTGAATGATAATTCCAGAATAACAGGCACACAGCTCCACTTCCATCATTTACAGGACTGGTAACGGCCATTAAAGGAATTAATTGCGTAGCAACCACCATGCTATCTCCTGCGTCTGTCCTCCAGCAGTGCTCCATACTAATAAAGATTATACAAATGGGAATCCACTGCCTTATTACAGGTTATTACATCGACTGATGATAAGTGACCATCCAGTGTCTGTGACCTAGATATCTGACCAAACCTGGTCTGCCACAGACACAGCACCATGACCAACCAAGGAGGTTCTTCTGAACATGATGTGTATTGTACCAACAAAGTTTCCAAGACTGACCGCCAGTTCAATGTCCTCTATATGGCTCCAAAATTATCCAAAAACACAGATGTATCCACCTTATAGAAAATACCAAATATTCCGACTTTCCTGACTGACGAGGAGGAGAAATGAGGGACAGTACACTTCATAGAGGAGGAACCTGATGAGGGACTATACATTCAGTGGAGGAGGAACCTGATGAGGGACTATACATTCAGTGGAGGAGGAACCTGATGAGGGACAGTACACTTCATAGAGGAGGAACCTGATGAGGGACAGTACACTTCATAGAGGAGGAACCTGATGAGGGACAGTACACTTCATAGAGGAGGAATACAATGAGGGACAGTACACTTCATAGAAGAGGAACCTGATGAGGGACAGTACACTTCATAGAGGAGGAACCTGATGAGGGACAGTACACTTCATAGAGGAGGAACCTGATGAGGGACAGTATACTTCGTAGAGGAGGAACCTGATGAGGGACAGTACACTTCATAGAGGAGGAACCTGATGAGGGACAGTATACTTCGTAGAGGAGGAACCTGATGAGGGACAGTACACTTCATAGAGGAGGAACCTGATGAGGGACAGTACACTTTGTAGAGGAGGAACCTGATGAGGGACAGTACACTTCATAGAGGAGGAACCTGATGAGTGACTATACATTCAGTAGAGGAGGAACCTGATGAGGGACAGTACACTTTGTAGAGGAGGAACCTGATGAGTGACAGTACACTTCATAGAGGAGGAATACAATGAGGGACAGTACACTTCATAGAAGAGGAACCTGATGAGGGACAGTACACTTCATAGAGGAGGAATACAATGAGGGACAGTACACTTCATAGAAGAGGAACCTGATGAGGGACAGTACACTTCATAGAGGAGGAACCTGATGAGGGACAGTACACTTTGTAGAGGAGGAACCTGATGAGGGACAGTACACTTTGTAGAGGAGGAACCTGATGAGTGACTATACATTCAGTAGAGGAGGAACCTGATGAGGGACAGTACACTTTGTAGAAAAGAACCTGATGAGGGGCAGTACACTTCATAGAGGAGGAACCTGATGAGTGACTATACATTCAGTAGAGGAGGAACCTGATGAGGGACTGTACACTTCATAGAGGAGGAACCTGATGAGTGACTATACATTCAGTAGAGGAGGAACCTGATGAGGGACAGTACACTTCATAGAGGAGGAACCTGATGAGTGACAGTACACTTCATAGAGGAGGAACCTGATGAGTGACAGTACACTTCATAGAGGAGGAACCTGATGAGGGACAGTACACTCAGTCGAGGAGGAATACAATGAGGGACAGTACACTTCATAGAAGAGGAACCTGATGAGGGACAGTACACTTCATAGAGGAGGAACCTGATGAGTGACTATACATTCAGTAGAGGAGGAATACGATGAGGGACAGTACACTTCATAGAGGAGGAACCTGATGAGGGACAGTACACTTCATAGAGGAGGAACCTGATGAGAGACTATACATTCAGTAGAGGAGGAACCTGATGAGGGACAGTACACTTCATAGAGGAGGAACCTGATGAGGGACAGTACACTTCATAGAGGAGGAACCTGATGAGAGACTATACATTCAGTAGAGGAGGAACCTGATGAGGGACAGTACAGTCAATAAAGGAGGAATACAATGAGGGACAGTGTAGTCAGTAGAGGAGGAATACGATCAGGGACAGTACAGTCAGTAGAGGAGGAACCTGATAGGACCTTGGTGTGGGGCAGAAGGCTAAAAGGAGGCAGGACCAGATGAACAAAGGTGGGTACACACAGTTCACCAGGGGCTGAATTTTGATCTGTGTGTGTCCCTGTTAGAAGCCAATCATTAGATCAGTTTCTGTCAAACGACCTGCTGGTTTTCGATCAGTATATTCTGACAGTGGAGACTCCCTTCTAATTGTACAGGTGTGCACAGCCCTTTATATTTCAATATTTTTATTGAAAACCTGTAAAAGACAGTATACAGAAATATAGAAATTATAACCCACCCAACATGGTGAGTTGTAGCAAAACAATTAAAATCATGGAATATATAAACACATAAGAATTCATCAACCAATGATGTGGTAGACAACAAAGCATAAACCCCAATAGGGTAGCAAGTATTCCATCCATCAGTAGGTGTGGTATCATCGGGTATATCAGCAGTATCATATAACCAAATAACAAAAATAAAGAAACCAAAAAAATAACAAATAAAAGAATTGAAGAAGAGAATAAAGAATAAATTGGAAAAGAAGAAAAAAGAAGAAAGAAAGAGGGGCAGCCATAGGTCCATTAAATAATAGAGACATACCTGATCCATGGTTCCCAGGTGAACTCCATTAAATAATAGAGACATACCTGATCCATGGTTCCCAGGTGAACTCCATTAAATAATAGAGACATACCTGATCCATGGTTCCCAGGTGAACTCCATTAAATAATAGAGACATACCTGATCCATGGTTCCAGGTGAACTCCATTAAATAATAGAGACATACCTGATCCATGGTTCCAGGTGAACTCCATTAAATAATAGAGACATACCTGATCCATGGTTCCCAGGTGAACTCCATTAAATAATAGAGACATACCTGATCCATGGTTCCAGGTGAACTCCATTAAATAATAGAGACATACCTGATCCATGGTTCCCAGGTGAACTCCATTAAATAATAGAGACATACCTGATCCATGGTTCTCAGGTGAACTCCATTAAATAATAGAGACATACCTGATCCATGGTTCCCAGGTGAACTCCATTAAATAATAGAGACATACCTGATCCATGGTTCCCAGGTGAATTCCATTAAATAATAGAGACATACCTGATCCATGGTTCCCAGGTGAACTCCATTAAATAATAGAGACATACCTGATCCATGGTTCCCAGGTGAACTCCATTAAATAATAGAGACATACCTGATCCATGGTTCCCAGGTGAACTCCATTAAATAATAGAGACATACCTGATCCATGGTTCCCAGGTGAACTCCATTAAATAATAGAGCCATACCTGATCCATGGTTCCCAGGTGAACTCCATTAAATAATAGAGACATACCTGATCCATGGTTCTCAGGTGAACTCCATTAAATAATAGAGACATACCTGATCCATGGTTCCCAGGTGAACTCCATTAAATAACAGAGACATACCTGATCCATGGTTCTCAGGTGAACTCAGATTTAGAGGAATTATTGTTAACAATACTAAGTTTATCATTAATCACGATCCAATTAAGTTTCTGTTTGACCAAGTCTAGCGGAATTGTTGACTGTCTCCAACGTCTAGCTATAGCAATTTGTGCCGCCAACAAAAGATAAAGAATTAATTTAACTGATTTCCTAGGAATATCGGTGGGTAATAGGTTAAATACGGCTACTTCCGGTGAGCTGAGAATATTAATTACCGAATAAATGAAGTTCAATACTCGGATCCAGAATCTATTCACCACGGGACATTTCCACCGTATGTGGAGCATAGGACCCTCTTGTCCAGAGTGTCGAAAACAACTGGGTGACACAGATCTTAGCAAGACGTGTAGGAACTAAAGACCAGCAAAGAAGTGTTTTATAGTTAGATTCGATAAGTGTGGTATTAATCGAAGTTTTAGATGAAGCATTAGCTGTAGTCCGCCATGTGTCCAAATCTAGAGAGCTATTCAAATCTCTAATATGTGGATCAACAAGGGAAGCATACGTGTTAGATAAACGACCTTTCATCATCCCAGTAGCCCCACAGGTGATCTCTAGAGGTTCTACTAGTAATTTGAGTTTACTGGTGATAAAAGATATAATTTGATGATATCGGAATAATTCACTGGAGGGCATCTGACATTTTGTCTGAAAATATTGGAGAGAACGAGGACGACGGCCATCCAAATTGTCCCAAATACGCAAAACCCTTATTGATCCACCATTGAAGCACAGATGGTGTTTGACCGAGAGTAAACTCAGGGTTACAAAAGACTGGAGCTAGAGGGGCATGTAGGGAAAAAAGAGGCTTGCGGGCCCGCCATCTATCACGTACCTGGTGATGGAGGCCAATAGAGAGAGGGCTTCCCTTGCGGCTAAGTTCCGGACTCCCCTGAGAGTGGGACAGCGGAAGTCAGGCCCAAAGTTGCACAGGTAGGAGTGCTGGTTGGTGGTCCACTCAGAAGCACAGCTGGTGCACGGAGATAGGTCTGCAGACAGGAGGCGCCTGTGCGTG
The DNA here is from genome assembly GCF_062004578.1 of Staurois parvus. Lineage (NCBI taxonomy): Eukaryota > Metazoa > Chordata > Amphibia > Anura > Ranidae > Staurois > Staurois parvus. Next base: position 28,506 of record NW_028320192.1, read on the forward strand.
GTATGCAAGCCTTCTGGGATTTGGATGTTTTACTGGGTAGTTGGTTCAAGCCAAGGTCAGTTACCAGGTGGGAATCAGAGCAGACGTAGTCAGATGGGATAGCTGAGGTCATACACAGAGGAGCGAGAGAGAGAGTATCCATAAGCCAAGCCGAGGTCAGATCAGGGGTAAAGCAGAGTAGACGGGTCCAGGAGCAAGCCGAGTCGGTAACAGGAAATCACAGGTCAGAATCACAGGAAGCAGGAACAGGGCACGGGGAGCTAGAGATCATCCAGCAACCAGAGGAAGTGATGAGCCTCCTTATAAAGGCCGTCTGGCACCAAACTGAGGCTGATGCGTGCTTTTGCGGCCATGCAGGGTACTGGCAGAAATGCCAGATCTTCCAGAACTTCTGCCGTGGACATGACACTGACACCATCTATCCCAGACCGTTAAAGAAAAGGGTAACGTAGGACAAAGGACAGGAAGACGCAACCGACTGGGAAGCCACATGAGGGAGCCAATAGCATAGGGACGGCAAGATAGGGCGTCAATGCCAACCCACTGAGCTACATAACCCCTAGCGGTAGTACAAGAGAGCTGTGCTATCTGAGCTGCCTGAAAATAAGTCATAAGATTAGGAAGTCCCAAACCGCCATGCTTTTTTAGGGAAAATGAAGTCGACTTATTAACTCGAGGACGTTAGCCTCTCCATATAAATCTAGAGACTGCTGCTTGTAAAAGTAAAAGTTCCTGTCTGGGTACCATGATCGGCAAAGTCTGAAAATAATATAATAGTCTCAGTAGAAAGGTCATCTTGACAGAACTAATTCTACCAACCAGGATAAAGGAAGAGCCTCCCAATCAAGCAAGTCGGTCTTAAATCATTTAAAGAGAGGGGGTAATTGGCCTTGTATAACGACGAGATAGAACTCGTAAGATGAATCCATAAAGAAGATAGAGAACGTGCACAGCCCTTTTAATCAAGGTCTGTGGTTCAGGGCTCCTTCCTCTGGAGACAACGGGCTGTCTATGGATCATGGTCTATCCCCTGGAGACAATGGGCTGTCTATGGATCATGGTCTATCCCCGGGAGACAACGGGCTGTCTATGGATCATGGTCTTCCCCCTGGAGACAAGGGACTGTCTATGGTTTAGGGCTCCTTCCCCCTGGAGACAAGGGGCTGTCTGAGGTTCAGGGCTCAATCTCCTGGAGACAAAGGACTATCTATGGATCAGGGTCTTTCTCCTGGAGACAATGGACTGTCTATGGATCAGGGTCTTTCCCCTGAAGACAAGGGGCTGTCTATGTTTTAGGGCTCCTTCCTCCTGGAGACAAGGGGCTGTCTAAGGTTCAGGGTTCATTCTTCTGGAGACAAGGGGCTGTCTATGGTTAAGGACTCCTTCCCCTGGAGACAGGGCACTGTCTATAGTTCAGGGCTTCTTCCCCTGGAGACAAGGGGCTATCTATGGATTAGGGTTTCTTCCCGTGGACACAATGTGCTGTCTATGGTTCAGAGCTCCTATCTCTGGAGACAAGGAGCTGTCAATGGTTCAGGGCTCCTTCCCCTGGAGAGAAGAGGCAGTCTCTGATTCAGGGCTCCTTCCGCTGGAGGCAAGGGGCTGTCTATGGTTCAGGGCTCCTTCCCCTGAAGACAAGTGGCTGTCTATAGTTCAGGGATCCTTCTCCTGGAGACAAGGTGCTGGCTATGGATCAGGGTTTCTTCCCGTGGAGACAATGGGCTGTCTGTGGTTCAGGGCTTCTTCCCCTGGAGAGAAGGGACTGTCTATGGATGAGGGTTCTTCCCCATGGAGAGAAGAGGCTGTCTCTGGTTCAGGGCTCCTTCCCCTGGAGTCAGTGGCTGTCTATGAATCAGGGTTAATTCCCGTGGAGACAATTGGCTGTCTGTGGTTCAGGGCTCCTTTCTCTTGAGACAAGGGGCTGTCAATGGTTCAAGGCTCCTTCCGCTGAAGACAAGGGACTGTTTATGGTTCAGGGCTCTTTCTCCAAGAGACAAGGGGCTGTCTATAGATCTGGGCTTCTTCCGTGGAGACAATGGGCTTTCTGTGATTCAAGGCTCTTTCTCCTGGAGAAAAGGGGCTGTCAGTGGTTCAGAAATACTTCCTGGAGACAAGGGACTCTATATTTCAGGGATTTCCCTGGAGACGAAAGGCTGTCAATGGTTCAGGGCTCATGCTCCTGGAGACAAGGGGCTTTCTATGGTTCTGGGCTCCTTTCTCTGAAGAGAAGGGTCTGTCTATTGTCATGTCTCCTTTCCCTGGAGTAAGGGGCTGTCTATGGATCAGGGTTTCTTTTCCTGGAGACAATTGGCTGTCTATGGTTCAGGGCTTCTTCCCTTGGAGACAATGGGCTCTCTTTGGTTCAAGGCTCATTCTCCTGGAGACAATGGGTTGTCTATGGTTCCAGGCTCCTTTCTCTGGAGACAAGTGGTTGTCTGTGGTTCAGGGTCCTTCCTATGGAGACAAGGGATTGTCTATGGTTCAGAACTCCTTCCCTGGAGACAAAGAGCTGTCTATGGTTCAGGGCTCCTCCCCGCAGAGAAAAGGGGCTGTCTAAGGTTCAGGGCTCTTTCCAGTAGAAACAAGGGATTGTCTATGGCTCAGGGCTCCTTCCCCAGGTGACAAGGGGCTGTCTATATTTCAGGGCTCCTTTCCTGGAAACAAAGGGCTGTCTATAGTTCAGGGCTCTTTCCCCTGATGACAAGGGGCTGTCTATGGTTCAGGGCTCTTTCCCCGGAGACAAGGGGCTGTCTTTGGTTCAGGGCTCCTTCCTGGAGACAAGGGACTGTTTAAGGTTCAGGGCTCCTTCTCCTGGAAACAAGGGGCTGGCTATGGATCAGGGCTTCTTCCAGTGGAGACAATGGGCTGTCTATGGTTCAGAGCTCCTTTCTTTGGAGACAAGGGGCTGTCAATGGTTCAGGGCTCCTTCCCCTGGAGACAAGTGACTGTCTATGGTTTAGGGCTCCTTCCCCTGGAGACAGGTGACTGTCTATGGTTTAGGGCTTCTTCTCCTGGAAACAAAGGGCTGTCTATAGTTCAGGGCTCCTTTCCCACGAGACAAGAGGCTGTCTATGGTTCAGGGCTCCTTCCTGGAGACAAGGGACTGTCTATGGTTCAGGGCTCCTTCCCCTGAAGACAAGTGGCTGTCTATGGTTCAGGGCTCCATCTCCTGGAGAAAAGATGCTGCCTATGAATCAGAGCTTCTTCCTGTGGAGACAATGGTCTATCTATGGTTCAGGGCTCCTTTCTCTGGAGACAATGGGCTGTCAAAGGTTCAGGACTCTTTCCCCTGGAGACAAGGGACTGTCTATGTTTCAGAACTCCTTCCTGGAGACAAGGGACTCTATGGTTCAGGGCTCCTTCCCCTGGTGACACGGGGCTGTCTATAGATCAGGGCTCCTTCCCCTGGAGACTAGGGTCTTTCTTTGGTTCTGGGCTCCTTCCCCTGGAGACAAGGGGCTGTCTATGGTTTAGGGCTCCTTCCCCTGGAGAGAAGGGTCTTTCTTTGGTTCTGGGCTCCTTCCCCTGGAGACAAGGGATTGTCTATGGTTCAGAACTCCTTCCCTGGAGACAAAGAGCTGTCTATGGTTCAGGGCTCCTTCCCCCAGAGAAAAGGGGCTGTCTATGGTTCAGGGCTCTTTCCAGTAGAGACAAGGGATTGTCTATGGCTCAGGGCTCCTTCCCCAGGTGACAAGGGGCTGTCTATATTTCAGGGCTCCTTCCCTGGAAACAAAGGGCTGTCTATAGTTCAGGGCTCTTTCCCCTGGAGACAAGGGGTTGTCTATGGTTCAGGGCTCTTTCCCCGGAGACAAGGGGTTGTCTATGGTTCAGGGCTCCTTCCTGGAGACAAGGGACTGTTTATGGTTCAGTGCTCCTTCTCCTGGAAACAAGGGGCTGGCTATGGATCAGGGCTTCCTCCAGTGGAGACAATGTGCTGTCTATGGTTCAGTGCTCCTTTCTTTGGAGACAAGGGGCTGTCAATGGTTCAGGGCTCCTTCCCCTGGAGACAGGTGACTGTCTATGGTTTAGGGCTCCTTCTCCTGGAAACAAAGGGCTGTCTATAGTTCAGGGCTCCTTTCCCACGAGACAAGAGGCTGTCTATGGTTCAGGGCTCCTTCCTGGAGACAAGATGCTGCCTATGAATCAGGGCTTCTTCCCGTGGAGACAATGGTCTACCTATGGTTCAGGGCTCATTTCTCTGGAGACAAGGGGCTGTCAAAGGTTCAGGACTCTTTCCCCTGGAGACAAGGGACTGTCTATGTTTCAGAACTCCTTCCTGGAGACAAGGGACTCTATGGTTCAGGGCTCCTTCCCCTGGTGACACGGCGCTGTCTATAGATCAGGGCTCCTTCCCCTGGAGACTAGGGTCTTTCTTTGGTTCTGGGCTCCTTCCCCTGGAGACAAGGGTCTTTCTTTGGTTCTGGGCTCATTCCCCTGGAAAAAAGGGACTTTATTTGGTTCTGGGCTCCTTCCCCTGGAGACAAGGGTCTTTCTTTGGTTCTGGGCTCCTTCCCCTGGAGACAAGGAGCTGTCTATAGTTCAGGGCTCCTTCCCCCAGAGAAAAGGGGCTGTCTATGGTTCAGGGCTCCTTCCTGAAGACAAGGGACTGTCTATGGTTCAGCGCTCCTTCCTCGGAAGACAAGTGGCTGTCTATAGTTCAGGGCTCCTTCTCCTGGAGACAAGGTGCTGGCTATGGATCAGGGCTTCTTCCCATGGAGACAATGGGCTGTCTATGGTTCGGGGCTCCTTTCTTTGGAGACAAGGGGCTGTCAATGGTTTAGGGCTCCTTCCCCTGAAGACAAGGGACTGTCTATGGATGAGTGTCCTTCCCCTGGAGAGAAGAGGCTGTTTCTGGTTCAGGGCTACTTCCCCTGAAGACAAGTGGCTGTCTATGGTTTAGGGCTTCTTCCCCTAGAGACAAGGGGCTGTCTACGGTTCAGGGATCCTTTCTTTGGAGACAAGGGGCTGTTTATGGTTCAGGGCTCCTTTCTCTGGAGACAAGGGGCTGTCAATGGTTCAGGGCTCCTTCCTCTGAAGATAAGGGGCTGTCTAAGGTTCAGGGTTTCTTCCCCCGAAGACAAAGGGCTCTCTGTGGTTCAGGGCTCCTTCCCCTGGAGAGAAGGGACTGTCTGTGGTTCAGGGCTCTTTTCCCAAGAGACAAGGGGCTGTCTTTGGTTCCGGGCTCCTTTCTCTGGAGAGAAGGGGCTGTCTATTGTCATGACTCCTTCCCCTGGAGTCAGGGGCTGTCTATGGATCAGGGTTTCTTTTCCTGGAGACAATGGGTTGTCTATGGTTCAGGGCTCTTTCCCCCGGAGACAAGGGTCTGTCTATGGTTCAGGGCTCCTTCCTGGAGACAAGGGACTGTTTACGGTTCAGGGCTTCTTCCCCTGAATACAAGTGGCTGTCTATGGTTTAGGGCTCCTTCTCCTGGAAACAAGGGGCTGGCTATGGATCAGGGCTTCTTCCTGTGGATACAATGGGCTGTCTATTGTTCAGTGCTCCTTTCTTTGGAGACAAGGGGCTGTCAATGGTTCAGGGCTCCTTCCCCTGGAGACAAGTGACTGTCTTTGGTTCGGGGCTCCTTCCCCTGGAGGCAAGAGGCTGTCTATGGATCAGGGCTCCTTTCTCTGGAGACAAGGGGCTGTTAGTGGTTCAGGGCTGCTTCCCCTAGAGACAAGGGGCTGTCTATGGATCATGGCTTCTTCCTGTGGAGACAATGGGCAGTCTGTGGTTCAATGCTACTTCCACTGGAGACAAGGGGCTGTCAGTGGTTCAGAACTCCTTCCTGGAGACAAAGGACTCTATGGTTCAGGGTCCTTTCCCCTGGAGACAAGGGGCTGTTCATGGTTCAGGGCTCATTCTCCTTGAGACAAGGGGCTGTCTGTGGTTCAGGGCTTTTTCCCCTGGAGACCAGGAGCTGACTGTAGTTCAGGGTCCTTCCTATGGAGACATGGGATTGTCTATAGTTCAGATCTTCTTTCTGGAGACAAGAGACTCTATGGTTCAGGGCTCCTTCTCCTGGAGACAAGGGACTGTCTATGGTTCAGGGCTCAATCTCCTGGAAACAAGGGGCTGTCTTTGGTTCAGGGCTCCTTCTCCCTGGAGACAAGGACTGTCTATGGTTCAGGGCTCCTTCCCCTGGAGACAAGTGGCTGTCTATGGTTCAGGGCTCCTTCCCCTGGAGACAAGGGGCTATCTATAATTCAGGGCTCAATCTCCTGGAGACAAGGGTCTGTCTATAGATCAGGGCTTCTTCCCATGGAGACAAGGGGCTGTCTATGGTTCAGAACTCCTTCCTGGAGACAAGGGACTCTATGATTCAGAGCTCCTTCCCCTGAAGAGAAGGGACTGTCTGTGGTTCAGGGCTCTTTCCCCAAGAGACAAGGGGCTGTCTTTGGTTCCAGGCTCCTTTCTCTGGAGAGAAGGGGCTGTCTATTGTCATGGCTCCTTCCCCTGGAGTCAGGGGCTGTCTATGGATCAGGGTTTCTTTTCCTGGAGACAATTGGCTGTCTATGGTTCAGGGCTCATTCTCCTGGAGACAATGGGTTGTCTATGGTTCAGGGCTCTTTCCCCCGGAGACAAGGGGCTGTCTATGGTTCAGGGCTCTTTCCCCCAGAGACAAGGGGCTATCTATAGTTCAGGGCTCAATTTCCTGGAGACAAGGGTCTGTCTATAGATCAGGGCTTCTTCCCATGGAGACAAGGGGCTGTCTATGGTTCAGAACTCCTTCCCCTGGAGACAAGAGGCTGTCTATAGTTCAGGGCTCCTTCCCCTGGAGGCAAAGGGCTGTCTATGATTCAGGGCTCCTTCCTGGAAACAACCGATTGTCTATGGTTCAGGGCTCCTTCCCCTGAAGACAAGTTGCTGTCTACGGTTCAGAGCTCCTTCTCCTGGAGACAAGGGGCTGTCTATGGATCAAGGTCTCTTCCCATGGAGACAATGGGCTGTCCATGGTTCAGTGCTCCTTCCCCTGGAAACAAGGGGCTTTTTATGGTTCAGGGCTCCTTCCCCTTGAGACTAGGGACTGTCTATGGATCAGGGTCCTTTTCTTAGAGAGAAGAGGCTTTCTTTGGTTCAGGGCTACGTCCCCTGGAGACAAGGGGCGGTCTATAGATCCAGGTTTCTTCCAATGGAGACAAGAGGCTGTCTATGGTTCAGGGCTCCTTTCTCTGGAGACAGGAGGCAGTCAATGGTTCAGGGCTCCTTCCCCTGGAGACAAGGGGCTTTCTATGGATCTGGGCTTTTTACCATAGAGACAATGGACTGTCTGTGGTTCAAGTATCCTTCCACAGTAGACAAGGGGCTGTCAATAGTTCAGAACTCCTCCATCCCCAATAACTTAGCTCCTCCATCCCCCATAACATAGAACTTCCATCCCCCATAACTGAGCTCCACTGCCCCCTGTAAATGAGCTCCTCCATTCCTCATAACTGAGCTCCTCCATCCTTCATAATGAAGGTCCGCCATCCCCCATAATGAAGGTCCTCCATCCATCATAACGGAGCTCCTCCATCCCCCAATAACTGAGCTCCTCCATCATTCATAATGAAGGTCCTCCATCCCCCATAATGGAGCTCCTCCATCCCCCATAACAGAGAACTTCCATCCCCATAACTGAGCTCCACTGTCCCCTGTAAATGAGCTCCTCCATTCCTCATAACTGAGCTCCTCCACCCCCCATAATGAAGGTCCTCCATCCCACATAACGGAGCTCCTCCATCCCCCAATAACTGAGGTCCTCCAGTCCCCTTCTTAGTTTTGTTGCCCATCTCTGGACTCTCTCCAGTTCCAGCATAGCCTTCCTGAGGACTGGTGACCAGAGCTGGATGGCATACTCCAGATTTGGCCGAACCAGAGTTTTGTAAAGTGCCAGATTACAGTTTTATCTCCGGAGTAAATCCCCTTTTAATGCATGCTGGTATTCTGGTGGCTTTGCTTCTTGCAGCTTGGCATTGCATGTTATTGCTGAGTCTGTCATCTATTAGGACCCCAAGATCCTTTTCCATCCTGGATTCCCGGAGATTCTCCCCCTAGCATGGACCTGAATTTATATGTGTGGCCCCCAAGTGCATTACTTTACATTTTCCTCCCTTAAACCTCCTTTGTCATGTAGTTGCTCACACATCGATTTTATTGAGGTCTTCCTGTAAGGTTTCTATATCCTGCTGTGAAGTTCATTTCCTGCTTAGTTCTGTTTCATCAGCAAACACTGAGATTGGGCGATTTATCCCGACCTCTATATCATTTATGAATGTTCCTGCTTGGGAGGAGAGGTCTGGTTGAGGCATTGGAGGGGGAGCCAAAGGGGTGCTGCTGCTTCTGTAGGGCAGTCTTCCATGAAGTCTCCTAAGAAAAATAGGAAAAAGTCAACAGAGGAGAACTTCTCTGATCTTCAGTACGTAGAAAAGAGGAGGAAAGTTGTGAGGAGGTGGAGGAGGAAAGCGGTGAGGATGGAGCAGGGGCAGGAAGTTCCATTTTAATGCCTGCTGCTCATCTAGGGCTCTTCTGAAGGTTGTGCAGAGTTTCAGATGGAGTTGGAGGAGGGAGAGACATTGGGTGATGAGCAGCACAGGGGAGCTAAGGAGCAATCCGCCCCATAACCCTAATGGTGGTTCCCCCTCTGTGGCCTCCTCTGATCTTTTGTCTCCTGCGGCCAAGTCTTTCAGTGGTGTGGTGGTGTTGTTAGTAACTACCTAGAGGGTTATGAGGTAGAGATTGGGAGATGTATGGTCCTAGGCACCCTTGAGGGAGGGCAGAACCTGCGCCTAATTATTGGTGCCGGCGGTAGAGTTCTCCGATCACTGTATGCTATCCGAGGTCTGAAATGTATCAGACTCCCCTCAGAGGGACATCAGAGGGACTTCAGAGGGACTTCAGAGGTACATCAGGGGGACATCAGAGAGACATCAAAGGGACTTCAGAGGGACATCAGGGGGACATCAGAGAGACATCAGAGGGACTTCAGAGGGACATCAGGGGGACATCAGAGAGACATCAGAGGGACTTCAGAGGGACATCAGGGGGACATCAGAGAGACATCAGAGGGACATCAGGGAGACATCAGAGAGACATCAGAGGGACTTTAGAGGGACATCAGGGGGACATCACAGAGTAATCAGAGGGACTTCAGAGGGACATCAGACTTCCCTCAGAGGGATATCAGAGGACAGCAGGGGGACATCAGAGAGACATCAGAGGGACTTCAGAGGAAAATCAGAGGAACTTTAGAGGGACATCAGACTCCCCTCAGAGGGACATCAGAGGGACATTAAAGGGACTTCAGAGGGACATCAGAGGGACTTCAGAGGGACCACAGGGGGACATCAGAGGAGCACATACGGGGAAAATAAAACCGCTCAACTTTAAGAGAGCTAATTCTCCAAGGCTGAGATCTGCTCTCCAAGACTTAGACTGGGAGGAATATTGGCATGGATGAACACAACACAGAAATGGGAGTTCTTCACAAAGACTGTATGTGACCACACTGCAGAATATATCCCCGTGGGCACCACGTATAAAAGGCTACAAATCCAACCTCTGTGTCTTCCGGCCAAAGTGACAAAAGCGATAGATAAGAAGAAAAGAGCTTTTATTCCAGATAACAATGAAGGAACGCCATCATCGTTTACACATTACAGAGAATAGAACAGAAGATGCAGAAAGGAAATAAAGGCACAAAAACTGAAAACAAACCACAGAAAGATATCAGGACGACCCCAAAACATTCCTCCAATCTATGAATAGTAGAAAGGTCCGGTCCCAGCATGTAGGCCCTTTACAGAACCATCTAGAGGGGGGGACAAAGAGAAGGACAATGTATGACATCCCTTCTTCAGCTCTGTGTATACAAAGGAGCATGGGGGGGCTCTTGTCCATAATGGGCGTGGTACTGACACCCCCCACATCATCCACATTGGCTCACAATTGATATGATCCAGAAATATTATAGAACAGAATAAAGGTGAATAAAGCCCGTGGACCGGATGGCAGACACCCACGGGGCCTTACAGAATCCAGCTCTGTCATCTCACAGCCATTGTTTCTCATTGTTAGGGCCTCTTTAATGACTGGCATAGTACCACGGGATTGGTGTAAGGCCAATGTGGGGCCAATATTTATAAAGGGGACAAAATCTTTCCCAAGTAATTATAGAGCTGTTAGTGTCACTTCTGTAGTTGGGAAGATACTGGAGAGTTTAATAAAAGACCACAGAGAGGAGTTCTTGCTGGAAACAAATATTGTAACCAACAGACAGCGTGGATTCATGAAAGACAGAAGTTGTCAAACCTGATTTCTTTTTATGAGGAGGTGAGCAAAACCTTGGACAGAGGGGTGGCTGTGGACGTGGTATACTTGGACAGAGGGGTGGCTGTAGATGTGGTATACTTGGACAGAGGGGTGGCTGTGGACACGGTATACTTGGACAGAGGGGTGGCTGTGGACACGGTATACTTGGACAGAGGGGTGGCGGTGGATGTGGTATACTTGGACAGAGGGGTGGCTGTGGATGTGGTATACTTGGACAGAGGGGTGGTGGGGGACATGGTATAATTGGACAGAAGGGTGGCTGTGGCCACGGTATACTTGGACAGAGGGGTGGCTGTGGATGTGGTATACTTGGACAGAGGGGTGGCTGTGGCCACGGTATACTTGGACAGAGGGGTGGCGGGGGACATGGTATACTTGGACAGAGAGGTGGCGGTGGACGTGGTATACTTGGACAGAGGGGTGGCTGTGGCCACGGTATACTTGGACAGAGGGGTGGCGGGGGACATGGTATACTTTGAAAGAGGGGTGGCGGGGGGACGTGGTATACTTGGACAGAGATCGTGCTGTGGACGTGGTATACTAGGACAGAGAGGGGGCTGTGGATGTGGTATACTTGGACAGGGGGGGGCTGTGGAAGTGGTATACTCTGACAAAGGGGTGGCGGTGGACGTGGTATACTTGGACAGAGGGGTGGCGGGGGACGTGGTATACTTGGACAGAGGGGTGGCAGTGGACGTGGTATACTTGGACAGAGGGGTGGCAGTGGACGTGGTATACTTGGACAGAGGGGTGGCGGGGGACGTGGTATACTTGGACAGAGGGGTGGCGGTGGACGTGGTATACTTGGACAGAGGGGTGGCGGGGGACGTGGTATACTTGGACAGAGGGGTGGCGGGGAACGTGGTATACTTGGACAGAGGGGTGGCGGTGGACGTGGTATACTTGGCTAATGTGTAAGGTAAAGTCTATGGGCTGGAAAAATCTGAATGTAAATGGATAGAAAACTGGCTAAAAGATCGTATTCAGAGAGTATTGGTTAATGATTCATACTCTGAATTGTCTGGGGGTGTCAGTGGTGTACCCCAAGGTTCAGTGTTATTAGTAGTGGGGTACCCCAAGGTTCAGTGTTGTTAGTGGGGTACCCCAAGATTCAGTGTCATTAGTGGGGTACCCCAAGGCTCAGTGTCAGTGGGGTACCCCAAGGCTCAGTGGTATTTAGTGGGGTACCCCACGGTTCTGTTATTAGTGGTGTACCCCAAGGTTCAGTGTTATTAGCGGGGTACCCCAAGGTTCAGTGTTATTAGTGGTGTACCCCAAGGTCCAGTGTTTTTAGTGGGGGACCCCAACGTTCAGTGTTATTAGTGGTGTACCACAAGGTCCAGTGTTTTTAGTGGGGGACCCCAAGGTTCAGTGTTGTTAGTGGGGTACCCCAAGGTTCAGTGTTATTAGTGGGGTACCCCAAGGTTCAGTGTTATTAGTGGGGTACCCCAATCTTCAGTGTTTAGTGCGGCACCCCAAGGTTCAGTGTTATTAGTGGTGTACCCCAAGGTCCAAGGTTCGGTATTATTAGTGGGGTACCCCAAGGTCCAAGGTTCAGTGTTATTAGTGGGGTACCCCAAGGCTCAGTGTCATTAGTGGGGTACCCCAAGGCTCAGTGGTATTTAGCGGGGTACCCCAAGGTTCAGTGTCATTAGTGGTGTACCCCAAGGTTCAGTTTTATTAGTGAGGTACCCCAAGGTTCAGTGTCATTAGTGGTGTACCCCAAGGTTCAGTGTTATCAGTGGGGTACCCCAAGGTTCAGTGTTATTAGTGGGGTACCCCAAGGTTCAGTGTTATTAGTGGGGTACCCAAAGGCTCAGTGTCATTAGTGGGGTACCCCAAGGCTCAGTGTCATTAGTGGGGTACCACAAGGTTCAGTGTCATTAGTGGTGTACCCCAAGGTTCAGTTTTATTAGTGAGGTACCCCAAGGCTGTGTCAATAGTGGGGTACCCCAAGGCTCATTGTCATTAGTGGGGTACCCCAAGGCTCAGTGTTATTAGTGGTGTACCCCAAAGCTCAGTGTTATTAGTGGTGTACCCTGAGGTTCAGTGTTATTAGTGGGGTACCCCAAGGTTCAGTGTTATTAGTGGTGTACCCCAAGGTTCAGTGTTATTGGTGCGGCACCCCAAGGTTCAGTGTTTAGTGCGGCACCCCAAGGTTCAGTGTCATTAGTGGTGTACCCCAAGGTCCAAGGTTCAGTATTATTAGTGGGGTACCCCAAGGTCCAAGGTTCAGTGTTATTAGTGGGGTACCCCAAAATTAAGTGATATTAGTGGGGTACCCCAAGGTTCAGTTTTATTAGTGGGGTACCCCAAGGCTCAGTGTTATTAGTGGTGTACCCCAAGGTCCATGGTTCAGTATTATTAGTGGGGTACCCCAAGGTTCAGTGTTATTAGTGGGGTACCCCAAGGTTCAGTGTTATTAGTGGGGTACCCCAAGGCTCAGTGTGATTAGTGGGGTACCCCAAGGCTCAGTGTTATTAGTGGTGTACCCCAAGGTCCAAGGTTCAGTGTTATTAGTGGGGTTCCCCCAAGGTTCAGTGTTATTAGTGGGGTACCCCAAGGTTCAGTGTTATTAGTGGGGTACCCCAAGGTTCAGTGTTATTAGTGGGGTACCCCAGGGTTCAGTGTTATTAGTGGGGTACCCCAGGGATCAGTGTTGGGACCCTTACTTATTAATATATATATAAACAATATGGGGTGTGAGATTATAAATCCCATTCCAGTCTTTGCAGATGACACCAAGCTGTGCCGGGGAATAACGTCCTTACAGGATGTCTCCAACTTACAAGCCGACCTCAATGCTCTGTGTAATTGGGGGACTATGGGGGCCAATGAGGGCTAATGGTGATAAATGTAAGGTTCTGCATGTGGGGCTAAGAATATGCATCATACATACTAGGGGGGTACAACTGGGGGGGGTCAGTGGTGGAGAAGGATCTGGGGGGGACAATGGTGGAGAAGGATCTGGGGGGGTTAGTGGTGGAGAAGGATCTGGGGGGAACAATGGAGGAGAAGGATCGGGGGGGGTCAGTGGTGTAGAAGGATCTGGGGGGTCAGTGGTGGAGAAGGATCTGGGGGGGTCAGTGGTGGAGAAGGATCCGGGGGGGTCAATGGTGGAGAAGGAACTGGGGGGTCAGTGGTGGAGAAGGATCCGGTGGGGTCAATGGTGGAGAAGGATCTGGGGGGGGTCAATGGTGGAGAAGGATCTGGGGGGACAATGGTGGAGAAGGATCTGGGGGGGTCAATGGTTTAGAAGGATCTGGGGATGTCAATGGTGGAGAAAGATCTGGGGGAACAATGGTGGAGAAGGATCTGGGGGGTCAGTGCTGGAGAAGGATCTGGGGGGGTCAGTGGTGGAGAATGATCTGGGGGGGGGTCAATGGTGGAGAAGGATCTGGGGGGGTCAATGGTGGAGAAGGATCTGGGGGAACAATGGTGGAGAAGGATCTGGGGGGTCAATGCTGGAGAAGGATCTGGGGGAACAATGGGGCAGAAGGATCTGGGGAGTCAATGCTAGAGAAGGATCTGGGGGGGGTCAGTGGTGGAGAAGGATCTCTGGGGGTCAATGGTGGAGAAGGATCTGGGGGAACAATGGTAAAGAACGATCTGGGGGGTCAATGCTGGAGAAGGATATGGGGGGGTCAATGATGGAGAAGGATCTGGGGGAACAATGGTAAAGAACGATCTGGGGGGTCAATGGTGGAGAAGGATCTGGGGGGGTCAATGCTGAAAAAGGATCTGGGGGGGGGTCAATGGTGGAGAAAGATCTGGGGGGGTCAATGCTGAAAAAGGATCTGGGGGGGGGGTCAATGGTGGAGAAAGAAAGATTAGAGGAACTGAATTTATTCTCTACTGAGAAGAGGAGATTAAGGGGGATATGATCACCATGTATAATACATAAGGGGGATATGATCTCCATGTATAATACATAAGGGGGGATATGATCTCCATGTATAATACATAAGGGGGATATGATCTCCATGTATAATACATAAGGGGGATATGATCTCCATGTATAATACATAAGGGGGGGATATGATCACCATGTATAATACATAAGGGGGGATATGATCACCATGTATAATACATAAGGGGGGGGTATGATCTCCATGTATAATACATAAGGGGAGATGTGATCTCCATGTATAATACATAAGGGGGGATATGATCTTCATGTATAATACATAAGGGGGGGATATGATCTCCATGTATAATACATAAGGGGGATATGATCTCCATGTATAATACATAAGGGGGATATGATCTCCATGTATAATACATAAGGGGGGGATATGATCACCATGTATAATACATAAGGGGGGGATATGATCTCTATGTATAATACATAAGGGGGGGATATGATCTCCATGTATAATACATAAGGGGGGATATGATCTCCATGTATAATACATAAGGGGGTGATATGATCTCCATGAAGAATACATAAGGGGGGATATGATCTCCATGTATAATACATAAGGGGGGGTATGATCTCCATGTATAATACATAAGGGGGGATATGATCTCCATGTATAATACATAAGGGGGATATGATCTCCATGTATAATACATAAGGGGGGATATGATCTCCATGTATAATACATAAGGGGGTGATATGATCTCCATGAAGAATACATAAGGGGGGATATGATCTCCATGTATAATACATAAGGGGGGGTATGATCTCCATGTATAATACATAAGGGGGGATATGATCTCCATGTATAATACATAAGGGGGGATATGATCTCCATGTATAATACATAAGGGGGGATATGATCTCCATGTATAATACATAAGGGGGGATATGATCTCCATGTATAATACATAAGGGGGATATGATCTCCATGTATAATACATAAGGGGGGGATATGATCTCCATGTATAATACATAAGGGGGATATGATCTCCATGTATAATACATAAGGGGGGGGGGTGATCTCCATGTATAATACATAAGGGGGGGATATGATCTCCATGTATAATACATTAGGGGGGATATGATCTCCATGTATAATACATAAGGGGGATATGATCTCCATGTATAATACATAAGGGGGGGGGATATGATCTCCATGTATAATACATAAGGGGGGGGGGATATGATCTCCATGTATAATACATAAGGGGGGATATGATCTCCATGTATAATACATAAGGGGGGGATATGATCTCCATGTACAACACATAAGAGGGGATATGATCTCCATGTATAATACATAAGGGGGGATATGATCTCCATGTATAATACATAAGGGGGGGATATGATCTCCATGTATAATACATAAGGGGGGATATGATCTCCATGTATAATACATAAGGGGGGATATGATCTCCATGTATAATACATAAGGGGGGATATGATCTCCATGTATAATACATAAGGGGGGATATGATCTCCATGTATAATACATAAGGGGGGGATATGATCTCCATGTATAATACATAAGGGGGGGATATGATCTCCATGTATAATACATAAGGGGGGATATGATCTCCATGTATAATACATAAGGGGGGATATGATCTCCATGTATAATACATAAGGGGGGATATGATCTCCATGTATAATACATAAGGGGGGGATATGATCTCCATGTATAATACATAAGGGGGGGATATGATCTCCATGTATAATACATAAGGGGGGGATATGATCTCCATGTATAATACATAAGGGGGGGATATGATCTCCATGTATAATACATAAGGGGGATATAATCTCCATGTATAATACATAAGGGGGGATATGATCTCCATGTTTAATACATAAGGGGGGATATGATCTCCATGTATAATACATAAGGGGGATATGATCTCCATGTATAATACATAAGGGGGGATGTGATCTCCATGTATAATACATAAGGGGGGGATATGATCTCCATGTATAATACATAAGGGGGGATATGATCTCCATGTATAATACATAAGGGGGGATATGATCTCCATGTATAATACATAAGGGGGGATGTGATCTCCATGTATAATACATAAGGGGGGGATATGATCTCCATGTATAATACATAAGGGGGGATATGATCTCCATGTATAATACATAAGGGGGGATATGATCTCCATGTATAATACATAAGGGGGGATATGATCTCCATGTATAATACGTAAGGGAGGATATGATCTCCATGTATAATACATAAGGGGGGATGTGATCTCCATGTATAATACATAAGGGGGGGATATGATCTCCATGTATAATACATAAGGGGGGATATGATCTCCATGTATAATACATAAGGGGGGATATGATCTCCATGTATAATACATAAGGGGGGATGTGATCTCCATGTATAATACATAAGGGGGGGATATGATCTCCATGTATAATACATAAGGGGGGATATGATCTCCATGTATAATACATAAGGGGGATATAATCTCCATGTATAATACATAAGGGGGGATATGATCTCCATGTTTAATACATAAGGGGGGATATGATCTCCATGTATAATACATAAGGGGGATATGATCTCCATGTATAATACATAAGGGGGATATGATCTCCATGTATAATACATAAGGGGGATATAATCTCCATGTATAATACATAAGGGGGATATGATCTCCATGTATAATACATAAGGGGGATATAATCTCCATGTATAATACATAAGGGGGATATGATCTCCATGTATAATACATAAGGGGGATATAATCTCCATGTATAATACATAAGGGGGGATATGATCTCCATGTTTAATACATAAGGGGGGATATGATCTCCATGTATAATACATAAGGGGGGATATGATCTCCATGTTTAATACATAAGGGGGGATATGATCTCCATGTATAATACATAAGGGGGATATGATCTCCATGTATAATACATAAGGGGGGATATGATCTCCATGTACAACACATAAGGGGGGATATGATCTCCATGTATAATACATAAGGGGGGATATGATCTCCATGTATAATACATAAGGGGGGATATGATCTCCATGTATAATACATAAGGGGGGGATATGATCTCCATGTATAATACATAAGGGGGGATATGATCTCCATGTATAATACATAAGGGGGGATATGATCTCCATGTATAATACAAAAGGGGGATATGATCACCATGTATAATACATAAGGGGGTGATATGATCTCCATGTATAATACATAAGGGGGGATATGATCTCCATGTATAATACATAAGGGGGTGATATGATCTCCATGTATAATACATAAGGGGGGATATGATCTCCATGTATAATACATAAGGGGGATATGATCTCCATGTATAATACATAAGGGGGGGATATGATCACCATGTATAATACATAAGGGGGGGATATGATCTCCATGTATAATACATAAGGGGGGATATGATCTCCATGTATACTACATAAGGGGGGATATGATCTCCATGTATAATACATAAGGGGGGGATATGATCTCCATGTATAATACATAAGAGGGGGATATGATCACCATGTATAATACATAAGGGGGGGATATGATCTCTATGCATAATACATAAGAAAGGGATATGATCTCCATGTATAATACATAAGGGGGGATATGATCTCCATGTATAATACATAAGGGGGATATGATCTCCATGTATAATACATAAGGGGGGGATATGATCACCATGTATAATACATAAGGGGGGATATGATCTCCATGTATAATACATAAGGGGGGATATGATCTTCATGTATAATACATAAGGGGGATATGATCTCCATGTATAACACATAAGGGGGGATATGATCTCCATGTATAATACATAAGGGGGATATGATCTCCATGTATAACACATAAGGGGGGATATGATCTCCATGTATAATACATAAGGGGGGGATATGATCTCCATGTATAATACATAAGGGGGGATATGATCACCATGTATAATACATAAGGGGGGATATGATCTCCATGTATAATACATAAGAGGGATATGATCTCCATGTATAATACATAAGGGGGGGATATGATCTCCATGTATAATACATAAGGGGGGGATATGATCTCCATGTATAATACATAAGGGGGGGATATGATCACCATGTATAATACATAAGGGGGGGATATGATCTCTATGTATAATACATAAGGGGGGGATATAATCTCCATGTATAATACATAAGGGGGGATATGATCTCCATGTTTAATACATAAGGGGGTGATATGATCTCCATGAAGAATACATAAGGGGGGATATGATCTCCATGTATAATACATAAGGGGGGGATATGATCTCCATGAAGAATACATAAGGGGGGATATGATCTCCATGTATAATACATAAGGGGGATATGATCTCCATGTATAATGCATAAGGGGGATATGATCTCCATGTATAATACATAAGGGGGGGATATGATCTCCATGTATAATACATAAGGGGGGATATGATGTCCATGTATAATACATAAGGGGTGACATGATCTCCATGTATAATACATAAGGGGGGGATATGATCTCCATGTATAATACATAAGGGGGGGGAGGGGTATGATCTCCATGTATAATACATAAGGGGGGGATATGATCTCCATGTATAATACATAAGGGGGATATGATCTCCATGTATAATACATAAGGGGGGATATGATCTCCATGTATAATACATAAGGGGGGGATATGATCTCCATGTATAATACATAAGGGGGGATATGATCTCCATGTATAATACATAAGGGGGGATATGATCACCATGTATAATACATAAGGGGGGGATATGATCTCCATGTATAATACATAAGGGGGATATGATCTCCATGTATAATACATAAGGGGGGGATATGATCTCCATGTATAATACATAAGGGGGGATATGATCTCCATGTATAATACATAAGGGGGGATATGATCTCCATGTATAATACATAAGGGGGGGATATGATCTCCATGTATAATACATAAGGGGGGATATGATCTCCATGTATAATACATAAGGGGGGGATATGATCACCATGTATAATACATAAGGGGGGGATATGATCTCTATGTATAATACATAAGGGGGGGATATGATCTCCATGTATAATACATAAGGGGGGATATGATCACCATGTATAATACATAAGGGGGGATATGATCTCCATGTATAATACATAAGGGGGGATATGATCTCCATGTATAATACATAAGGGGGGGATATGATCTCCATGTATAATACATAAGGGGGGATATGATCTTCATGTATAATACATAAGGGGGATATGATCTTCATGTATAACACATAAGGGGGGATATGATCTCCATGTATAATACATAAGGGGGGATATGATCTCCATGTATAATACATAAGGGGGGATATGATCTCCATGTATAATACATAAGGGGGGGATATGATCTCCATGTATAATACATAAGGGGGGGATATGATCTCCATGTATAATACATAAGGGGGGATATGATCTCCATGTATAATACATAAGGGGGGGATATGATCTCCATGTATAATACATAAGGGGGGGATATGATCTCCATGTATAATACATAAGGGGGGGATATGATCTCCATGTATAATACATAAGGGGGATATGATCTCCATGTATAATACATAAGGGGGATATGATATGAAATGCATATTTAACTCACACAGAAATGATCGGTCTAACAATGGAATGTTCGCCCCTCATACAGAAACGATCGGTCTAACAATGGAATGTTCGCCCCTCACACAGAAATGATCGGTCTAACAATGGAATGTTCGCCCCTCACACAGAAATGATCGGTCTAACAATGGAATGTTCGCCCCTCACACAGAAATGATCGGTCTAACAATGGAATGTTCGCCCCTCACACAGAAACGATCGGTCTAACAATGGAATGTTCGCCCCTCACACAGAAATGA
>NW_028320193.1:0-40000 GCF_062004578.1 Staurois parvus
AGACGGGCCTGGACATGTGATGACTTGAGCAGGGGAACCTTCGGTGCAATGCATGATTTGAAACCATGATGGTGTAGTGTTCTACCAACAGTGACCTTTGAAACTGTGGTCCCAGCTCTCTTCATGTCATTGACCAGCTCCTCCCTTGTAGTTCTGGGCTGATTCCTCACCTTTCTTATCATCAGTGATACCCCACGAGGTGACATCTTGCATGGAGCCCCAGTCCGAGGGAGACTGACAGTCGTCTTTAGCCTCTTCCATTTTCTAACAATTGCTCCAACAGTTGATCTATTTTCACCAAGCTGCTTGGCAATTGCCCCGTAGCCCTTTCCAGCCTTGTGGAGGTCCACAATTTTGTCTCTGGTGTCTTTTGACAGCTCTTTGGTCTTGCCCATGGTAGTAGTTGGCGTCTGACTGACTGTGGGGTGGACAGGTGTCTTTAAAGAGCTCAGACAGGCGCTACTAAGTTAGATTAATGAGTGGAGTAGAGGTGGACTTTTTAAAGGCGCAGTAACAGGTCTTTGAGAGCCAGAATTCTTGCTGTTTCTTAGGTGTTCAAATACTTCTGTTCAGCAGTGCGAGACAAATAAATTCTTTACAAATCATACAATGTGATTTCCTGAATTTTTTTTTTTAATTCTGTCTCTCAGAGTGGGAATGACACCTACAATGTGAATGTCAGACCCCTCCATGATTTCTAAGTGGGAGAACTTGCAAAATCGCACAGTGTTCAAATACTTCTGTTCCTCACTGTATATATCTACAGTTGTGTTCAAAATAATAGCAGTCAGACATCACTAACCGGATCAATCATTGTTTTTGGTGGAAATGATATTTCTACATGGCAAATAATTTCCTAGCAGGTGTAGTAGAGTAATAGAAATCCAACAGACCCAACAGTCATGACATGCATGCTGCTGATTCTGTGTCATTGAATCACTCACTGAAAGGGGCGTGTTCATAATAATAGCAGTGTGGAGTTCTATTAGTGAGGTCATTCATTCTTTGAGAAACAGGTGGCAATTATTGCCCTTATTTAAGGAAGGAAGGCAGCAAATGTTGGACATGCTGGTTACAGTGCATTTCTCTCTGAAATTCTGAGGAAAATGGGTCGTTCCAGACATTGTTCAGAAGAACAGCGTACCTTGATTAAAAAGTTGATTGGAGGGAAAACATATAAAGAAGTGCAGAAAATGATCGGCTGCTCAGCTAAAATGATGGCAAATGCTTTAAAATGGCAACCAAAACCTGAAAGACGGAAGAAAGCGAAAAACTACCATAGAAGAATAGCCAAAATGGCGCAGACTCAGCCAACAATCAGCTCCAGGAAGATGAAAGAAGGTGTGACGTTCCCTGTGAGGACTGTTACAATTAGAAGACGCCGATGTGAAGCCAAGCTATCTGCAAGAAGTCCCCCGCAAAGTCCCACTGTTGGAAAAAAGACGTGTGCTGAAGAGGTTACAATCTGCCAAAGAGCACATTGACCGGCCTAAAGAGAAATGGCGCAACATTTTGTGGACTGATGGAAGTAAGATTGTTCTTTTTGGGTCTAGTGGGGCGGAGACAGTTTGTCAGACGACCCCCAAACACTGAATTCAAGCCACAGTACACTGTGAAGACTGTGAAGCATGGTGGTGCAAGCATCATGATATGGGGATGTTTCTCATACTACGGTGTTGGTCCTATTTATCGCATACCAGGGATCATGGATCAGTTTGAATACATCAGAATACTTGAAGAGGTCATGCTGCCTTATGCTGAAGAGGAAATGCCCTTGAAATGGGTGTTCCAACAAGACAACGACCCCAAACACACCAGTAAACGTGCAACATCTTGGTTCCAGACCAACAAGATGGACGTTATGGAGTGGCCAGCCCAATCCCCGGATCTTAATCCAATAGAAAACTTGTGGGGTGACATCAAAAATGCCGTTTCTGAGGCAAAACCAAGAAATAGAGAAGAACTGTGGAATGTGGTCCAATCATCCTGGGCTGGAATACCTGATCACAGGGGCCAGAAGTTGGGTGACTCCATGCAACACAGATGTACAGCAGTTCTCAGAAACAGTGCGACTACAACCAAATATTCATGAAGTCATTCAAAGGAAAGCAAAATCTTCAAACATTTCTCAGTTTATATAGTGAATGTTTGAGTTTGTAAAGAAGAATACAAACACTGCGATTTTTTTGAACCGTCTAATATTCACTTTTCTTCCATTTTTTTTAGAGGAACAACACAAATGTGATGTATTTTTCTTCATGTTGTGATTTGGAATAGAATGTGTCGTGTTCCCAATGCATTTGTGTGGATGGAAATAAAAGCTATTAGAAGGATTTTCAGCTTTATTCACTTTTTTCAACACACTGCTATTATTTTGAACACAACTGTACATATATATACCCAGCATTGTATGTATTATTAGCAGTGAATGTCTCCTCAGCATTCAGTCTCCATCGGCCTTTTGGGCCAAGCGCCCATCACCCTAAACGCAATATTCATCATTGTGGCATATCTGTTTAACCACTGATATTCATACATTTATCCTATAGAGAATTACTTGTATTTTTTGATTTTAGCGCTGCACCTATTTTTCTTTTATTACTGATTATTGCAAGGAGGATTGGTTGCCTTTTTTGGTGTTCTAGCTGCTTGTGCACTTTTGTTTGTAGCGCTCGCTATACTTTTTCCACACGTGTACATATATATACCCAGCATTGTATGTATTATTAGCAGTGAATGTCTCCTCAGCATTCAGTCTCCATCGGCCTTTTGGGCCAAGCGCCCATCACCCCAGTCCCACCTGCTGCACACTTTCAAGGCTTTTATTCCAACTTGTTCATTGTTCCCCAAACCCATAGAAGGCACTCGCCCCATTCTGGACCTCCCAGCCTTCAATGGTTACCTTTGTTTAAATGTAAATTCCAAATGGAATCAACGAGATCCATCATTGCTTTTCTGCATCAAAAGGGACTATCTAGCCTCAGTGGACGTAAAGGACGCTCAGTCACATGTACCCATCAGGACATAAACCCTTCACGACCAGGTTGTGGTCCTTCCATCTGGCCAGTCCTCTGTACCTCACCAAAAGGTGCTAGCCCCAATGTTGGTCCTCTTCCCCTTTTGTAGGATCCTGATTGTGAGCTTCCAGAATGACCGGAGGGTGCAGCTGGTGGAGGCTCTGGAGGTGTCTGACTGTCCCCGTGTTCCAGATCTTCAGATGGATCCTCAGCCTTCAAAAGTCATTGCTGACCTCGCCCCATTGCAGGGAATATCTGGGGCAGATCCTGGACACTTGACCCACCCCAGATATTTTATAATTTTGTGATTCTTAGCCTAGGAAATAGAGATGTGTACAGCGGGAAAATTTGTTTAGTTTCAGATTCGTTTGGCAAGTTAATCATTTTGTTTTGTCATCTTTGTTGTTAGAATGATTCGTTTTTGGGAATTCATTTCATATATACGGATTTGTTTCATATATTTGTTATTTTCAAATCAATTCAAATTTCAGAAGAGAACTGTATTCATTACATTCTGTTTATTTATTTTATGTTCTATTCTTTCATTTTCTATTCTAGTATTTTATTTTCTATTCTATTCTATTCGTATTTTATATTTTGCTCCTTTATTTTCTATTTTTTTCTCATTCTATTCTTTTTTCTAATCTATTTCATTCCTTTATTCTCTATTGTTTCTTTTATTTTCTATTCAATTTCTTTATTTTCTATTTTACTTTATTCTACTCTTTTAGTTTCTATGCTAAATTATCCTATTCCTTTATTTTTTTTAATTGTATTTTTATTTTCTATTCTATTCCTTTGCTATTCTATTATTTTCCATTCTATTCTTTTATATATTCTGTTTTTATTTTATTCCGTTATTTTCAATTATTCTATTCTTTTATTTTCTAATCTATTTTATTCCTTTATTCTCTATTCTACTCTTTTATTGTATGCTTTTATTTTCAATTCCATTAATTTTCATTCTATTTTACTCTTTTCTATGCCTTTAGTTTCTATTATTTTCCATTCTAATATTTTCTATTCTTTTAATTTACTGTTTTTGTTTATTTTCTATTCTATTTTGTTCTATTCTACTTTATTCTAGTCTATTTTCTATTCTATGCTATCTTTTTAGAGTGAAGACTGCGATTGAGCTTTGCAGTTACTGTTGTAGCAGCTGTTTTCATATTCCGGATCACAATCCTGCGTAATGTCCTTTTAGTCTCCTTCAGTCAGTCGACCGCACTTACACTTATCAGGTGACGTTTTCCCAGAAACTATATATGCCGTCATAAGCTTTGATACTGGACCTCGTCACATGGCAAATAAATTGGCAACTTCAGTCACAAAGGCACCAGCTAAGCAGCACCAACCATTTGCCCTTTCTGAAACTCTGCAAGCTCTGACGTGACTCTGTATTACTAGCAACGTACACAGTGAATGACAAAACTGAGGCTTCGCCCCTGTTCGCTAGGTGTCTCATCCCACAGCGGAAGCAAAAGAATGTTACATCACTGCCACTTTCAACACCAAACATGTTGACACTTAACATCTGCAAGACATGTTCTGTTTTCATTTGTTTGGTCTAACTCCTGTCTGCCATGGACACACCAGTATTTATACCCAAATATCAGAGGTATACACTATATTGCCAAACGTATTGGACCTGCCCTCCAAGTCATGTGATTCAGGTGTTCCAATCCCATCCATGGACACAGGTGTATACAGTCAAGCCCCTAGGCATGCAGACTGCTTCTACAAACATTGGTGAAAGAATGGGTCGCTCTCAGGAGCTCAGTGACTCCAAGCGTGGTCCCGTGATAGGTGGCCACCTGGGCAATAAGTCCATCCGTGACATTTCCTGGCTACTAAATATTCCACGTTCAACTGTTAGTGGGATTATAACAAAGTGGAAGCAACTGGGAACAACAGCCACTCAGCCACCAAGTGGTAGGCCACGTCACATGACAGAGCGGGGTCAGCGCATGCTGAAGCGCACAGTGCGCAGAAGTCGCCAACTGTCTGCAGAGTCAATAGCTAAAGACCTCCAAACTTGGTGTGGCCTTCAGATGAGCCCAACAACAGTGTGTAGAGAGCTTCATGGAATGGGTTTCCATGGCCGAGCAGCTGCATCCAAGCCTTCCATCACCAAGTGCAATGCAAAGCGTCAGATGCCATGGTGTAAAGCACATCGCCACTGGACTCTAGAGCAGAGGAGATGTGTTCTCTGGAGGGACCAGTCACACTTCTCTGTCTGGCAATCCGATGGACGTGTCTGGGTTTGGCAGTTCCCAGGAGAACGGTACTTGCCTGACTGCATTGGGCCAAGTGTAAAGTTTGGTGGAGGGGGGATTATGGTGGGGGGTTGTTTTTCAGGGGTTGGACTTAGCCCCCTAGTTCCAGTGAAGAGAACACTTAAGGTGACATTTTGGACAATTTCATGCTCCCAACTTTGTGGGAAGAGTTTGGGGATGGCCCCTTCCTGTTCCAACATGACTGCGCACCAGTGCCCAAAGCAAGGTCCATAAAGACATGGAGGAGCCAGTTTGGGGTGGAGGAACCTGACTGTCCTGCACAGAGTCCTGACCTCAACCCCATAGAACACCTTTGGGATGAATTAGAACGGAGACTGCGAGCCAGGCCTCCTCCCCCGACATCAGTGCCTGACCTGACAAATGTGCTTCTGGAAGAATGGTCCAACCTTCCCATAGACACCCTTCTAAACCTTGTGGACGGCCTTCCCAGAAGAGTTGAAGCTGTTATAGCTGCAAAGGGCGGGGCCAACTCAATATTGGACCCTACAGACTAAGACTGGGAGGTCATTACAGTTCCTGTATGGGGAAAGGCTGGTGGCCCAATACTTTTGGCAATATAGTGTACAGTATGTCACAGTATTTATACCCCATTGTATTAGGACCATAAACCAGTATTTATACCCCAGGGTTAGGGTTTTGGTTAACCCTTGGCCCAAGGAACTCTTAAGACTTCAGGGAGGAGGATTCTACATCTGTACTCACCCCAAGGTCACCATGTCACCCAGACACACCGTTTAGGTCATCCAATCCTTTCAGCTGGCCTATCTAAATATACAGACAAGAATTGGAACTCTCCTGGTCACACTTTGACCTGTTGGGACTCCAGGCAGCGCCTAGAAGCCAGGAAAGTCCTGAAATCCTATAGGCGTGACCTCCTGTGAATAATGCAACTTATGAGAGGCTCCAGCAGCTGAGACGAGCTCCTGCCTTTAAAATGGAACTAAACCCATCATCCTAACTGCTTCCCAAAATAGTTTCATTCAAGGCATACAGGAAAGGATAAAGGTCACAGTTGCTTGTGCTCTTAACCAGCTTGAAATGTCAAACCATGGCTTGGGTCATAACTGATAACATGAAGGACTGTGACAACTGCCGATCAAAACAGAAGCGGCGATGGCAGCTTCCTTGGCTATAACAGGATGAGAGAGTTTAGTTCCACTGTAAGTGATAATTATAAACAATTAAAGTGTTACTAAACCCCCAACAGTACAATCAGTCTGTAGATGCAATAAAGGATGCTTGTTATACTCACTGTGGAACCTAAGGGGTTAATCCTCCACACTGTTTGATCCTGTCTTCTCTGATCCCCCTTCTTCTACTGTCCCCAATCCATCTGCTGATAGAAGTCTTGGTGGCAAGCTGCACATGCTCACTTTGGTGTGTATTGTTAGTTTTTTTTTTCTTAGGAGACTGCATGTGATCAGCGCCAGGCCAATCAGCACAGTCCAGACAGAGGGTCAGGGGTCATGCAGCCTCAAAGGACAATCTTGTCGATCGTAATCACAGGCAGGGAGCACAGGTAAATTTTTCAGTCGCATATTTCCCAGCTCTTTTTGTGAGATACAGTACCAGATTTCCCCCCCACCCATGTTATAAAAGAAGGGGGAGGTGACACTTTTTTTTTTTTCCGGTGTTTAAAATATAGTAAGGACTAGTTTACATTTTTGGTTGGGGAGGGAACATGTGGTTGACCCATGTTTATACCGCCTCCCCAACTGCTCCTCAAAGTGACCGTTCATTGTAAATATGTTGTGCTGCCCTGCCTGCACCCCTTCCTCTGATTAAAAAACAAAAACCAAAAAAAACACAAAAAAAACACAAAAAAAACACCACACACAAAAACAAAACCAAAAAAAACCAAAAAAAAAAACCCACACCCAACCACAACAAAATGTGTTTTTAACAAGGTACCTTGTTTGTGCTGCAATGCACTTCCATGTTTATCGACTAGGCAAGACTGTCTCCTACGCCTATGCATGCGCAGATGTGCGGCTGGGCTCTCGAGGAAGTCCGATACCTTCCCTGTCTCTGTGTGCGTAGACAGCACCCCCCCCCCCCATGTGCCTATGGGCTGTGCTAGGATTCGAAGGTCGAGCAGAGCCAACGGACACATCTGCACCATAATGGTTGCACCGCAATCTGGGAGGTGGACTGAAATTCCGCTGTAAGCTGCAAAGGCATCAGCGGAGGGGGGTGTACATTTGCCATGGCTGGAATGCCTTGCTGTTGCGTTTGGCTGGAATGCCTCGCTGTTGCGTTTGGTGGGCAGTACCGCCTGCCAAACCCAACCCATTCAGCTGAATGGAGGACCCTCACCACTACATGCAATGCGCACAGTTGCGGGGTTTGAGGAGAGAAGACAGGCGGTAAGGAGGTGACAGAACACCAAATGCCCTCTGAAGAGCGATCCAACGTTGCTTGACAACACTTACCTCATTAGGATCATACGGATGTCAATGTGCTGCAAAATTAGATGATTTCCCATCAACTACAGCCGATGGTTTAGTCTCATCACCCCCTCCCCCATCAACATGCAAATAAAATATACACACACTATTTTTAGATCTCATTCCTTCTATTTAAAGGCAACAGTTGCATTCAAGTTTACAGATACAAAACAAATCCACGTGCGGAGAGGAGGACCGAGAGATCGTTTTACAAAAAAAACTACACCATCTCCCCCAACCTCATCCTGAGGGCAGCTATGGAGAGACCTGAAAATACAAAAGATCTCCAGCAGCCTGTATGCCAATGACCCCCCCGATGTGTTTTATATACATAATGCAGCCTAAGCTGTGCTACAAGACAGGCTGGGCTCCTGCGGGGTAACAAAAAACACAATAGCAAAAAAAAAATAAAAACCAAAAACCACACTCTGAGGTTAAAGGAGCACTCCACCCCAATGCGATATTTATTTACACAATGTATGCAGCGCTTTACATACCCTACATCAGTCCCCGGCCCTCGAGGAGCGAACAATCTAACACCCCTCATAGACACGCTACGAATGGCCAATTCATACTCATGCTACCTTAATGCATTGCAGAGACCCTGCCACCAACTAAAAAAAATTGCAGGTTAAAAAGCACACAAAAAAAACAAAACAAAAAAAACAAAACAGAATTAAAAAACCCAACCCCCCCCCCCAAAAAAAATAAGAAAACAAAAAGACAAAACAAAAACCACCCAAAAAGAACAAAAAAAACAAAAAACAAAAAAAACAAAAAACAAAAAAAAAAAAAACACCCAAATCCCCCCCCCAAAAAAAAGAAAAAAGAAGAAGAATTAAAAAACCAAACGCCCCCCACCCCCGCCGAAAAAAAAAAACAAAAAGAAAAAGAAACCCAAACTCCCCCCCCCCCCCCAAAAAAAAAAAAAAAAAAAAAAACAGAACACAAAAACAAACAAAAACCCCCCAAAAAGAAAACTGCATTATTTTTCCTTTCCATAAAACACATTTTCTAGCCAAGGAACACTGCAGGTGAATAAACCGACTACTCCAACAAGAATCATTCCCATAGCACAGCCACCTCCCTGCTTTCTTGGCACAGCCTTATTGTCTGTGCTGGCCCAGCTCCTCTGCCCTTTCCCCAACTAGATAAAAGGTTTTGTAGGGAGCTTATGAGAGGAGCAAATGGGGAAAACTATTAGGAAAAAAAAAAAAATGTCAGTTGAGTGACAGCTCTGAGTCGGCTGTGGCTGAAGACATCACATCCAAGATGGCGGCACCCAGCAGCAGTCTCAGGGCTTGCGGATGGCTACACATGTAATTAACATGTATTAAATATGTTAAAAATGGTCACCTAATCTGAATGGAAGATTGCTAAAGCTGAAGGCACGTTAGGAGTCAAGTCCAAGGAGGTGCATGACATCTACTGGATGTCTCTCCACTATTGACATTGGACAAGTTTAATGTTCTGCCACAGAGACACTCCAGGATCTGAGAGGAGAGCCCCCCCCTTCCTCCCCTATGCTGCCCATTCACAGAAGCCTTTGTATTTTGCGAATGTGTTGACATATTAGTAAAAAGTTCTAGGCAGGAAGAAGGGAGGGGCGGGCTTAGCTTGTACAGATGAAAGATGCAGCAATCAGAAGGATCAGCATCGGTCTCCCAGAAATACAGCAATAGCCGTCTTCTTGTACTATAAAGAAAAGAGATCAGTCCAGGAGATGTCATGCACCTCCTTGGACCATTTTTTTTTTTTTTTTTTTTTTTTTTTTTTACATAGAAATCCTTTATTTAGCACAAAAAGGGCAGACAAATCACAAATGAATGTGCATCACCAGAAATCGATATAGGAGATAAAGGAGTTGTATGAGCGCCTCTTTGGACCAGGGGAGGACTGACAACTCATGGGGCCCCCGGGCAATAGGGGATCATGGGGCCCCTGTGTTCTTGCCCAAACTCAAAAAAGCCTATGAAAAAGGTACCAGGGGCATCTCATGGGGCCCCCTACTGACCCCGGGTAGTGCCTGAGTTCCCAAATGGTCAGTCCGCCCCTGCTTTGGACTTAACTCCGAGTGCCTTCACTTCTTACACAGGAGCTGAATTCCTGGAATTACGCTTTAAAGCGAATGGTCTGGTGACAGGGTCTCTAAACACATGAGCTGCAGCACTGCTAAACACCTGCTTAAAGTGACAGTCCCATTAACACCGGACCCCCCCAGTGCTGGAACTGAAGGGGCTTTTAAAGGCTACCTCCACCTTTACATCCATATTATAAGAGGTTTGCAAGTGGACCCCCAACACCCCCCCCACCCCCGACATTGTGTGCAGGGTTCTTCTTCAGCATTCACTTGTGTATAATGCATGGATGTGTAGGACTCCGCCTGCACAGGTACATCATTCATTCACAGACATCTGTAAATGAATGAACTACAAGTCCCAACTGCCCTCGTAATGACTGCCCCCGTGGTCCATAAATGCTTCCTCCAGCTCTGTAACTGAAGTTCCATACCTTGTTACGGCTTGGAGCTGGAGGAAGAGCCTACAGGAGTCTGTGCATTGTCCCTGCCATCCACGGACGGTGGCTAATTCGCGTAAAAATAATAAATGCAGAATTTTTTACCAATATGGTAGTTTTTTTTGCAAAAGGTGGACTTCGCCTTTAAAAGACTTCAACCATACTACTCAGATAGCGGCACACACCGCTCCGATGAAAATGGAGATTGTATGAACTAGGATATTATTTCTGGGTGGAGCAACTGCTGCGGAATAGAAAACGTCGGGGTGGATGGAATGTAAGGAACGCGGTAGTCAGGAGCAGGGAAGTTCCGTGTCCAGGCGAGGAGAGCCTTCCCATGTCACACATTGTGTATAATGACCACTCGGGGCGCCCGACGCCCAGCAACATCCTATAAAGTGCGTCTGGATAGACCACACGGGGCGGCTCTGCTCCGGGGAACATACAACACTGCTCATCCAGTTCTTCATTTCTGCAGAATAGAGAATGGCTCAAGAGCTAAACAGTTCTTTATATAATAAAAAAAAAAAAAGGGAGAAGGAGGAGTCCATCGCCACCATGGTGGGAAAGAGGTCATTGTCCCCGAGCCTCTCATGTCCACTGTACAAGCAGCTGGGGTGGGAGGACATCAAAGAATCAGTGCAGGAGCTCACGCGGTGGTCACAACAGGTTTTCCGGAGATCTTCAGATCATCGAAGGGCAGAAGAGGAAGAAGCTAGGGGGAGGGGAAAAAAACAAACATTCATTCAAACAGGGTCTCCACCATGATCAATAAAATACTTTATTCCACATTATCCAATATCACGCCCCAAGAATCACTCAGTGACCGCCCTCTGGCCCTCAGCCAGCTCCCGCCCCCAATCAGTGACCGTCCTCTGACCTTCATCCAGCGACCGCCCCCATTTAGCAGCCGGTCTCTGACTCTCCGGCACCCCGCACCCCCAAATCAGCAGCCGCCCTCTGGCTCTCAGCCAGCCCATCCCAAATCAGCTCCCACCCTCTGGCCCTCAGCCAGCTCCCAATCAGTAACCTTCCTCTGACCTTCAGCCAGCTCCCGCCCCCATTTAGCAGCCGCCCTCTGGCTCTCCGCCATCCCACACCCCCCAAATCAGCGGCCGCCGTTCTCTGGCTCTCAGCCACCCCGCTCCCAATCAGCGGCCGCCGTTCTCTGGCTCTCAGCCACCCCCGCTCCCAATCAGCAAGCGCCCTCTGGCTCTCAGCCACCCCCGCTCCCAATCAGCAAGCGCCCTCTGGCTCTCAGCCACCCCCGCTCCCAATCAGCAAGCGCCCTCTGGCTCTCAGCCACCCCCGCTCCCAATCAGCGGCCGCCGTTCTCTGGCTCTCAGCCACCCCGCTCCCAATCAGCGGCCGCCGTTCTCTGGCTCTCAGCCACCCCCGCTCCCAATCAGCAAGCGCCCTCTGGCTCTCAGCCACCCCCGCTCCCAATCAGCAAGCGCCCTCTGGCTCTCAGCCACCCCCGCTCCCAATCAGCAAGCGCCCTCTGGCTCTCAGCCACCCCCGCTCCCAATCAGCAAGCGCCCTCTGGCTCTCAGCCACCCCCGCTCCCAATCAGCAAGCGCCCTCTGGCTCTCAGCCACCCCCGCTCCCAATCAGCAAGCGCCCTCTGGCTCTCAGCCACCCCCGCTCCCAATCAGCAAGCGCCCTCTGGCTCTCAGCCACCCCCGCTCCCAATCAGCAAGCGCCCTCTGGCTCTCAGCCACCCCCGCTCCCAATCAGCAAGCGCCCTCTGGCTCTCAGCCACCCCCGCTCCCAATCAGCAAGCGCCCTCTAGCTCTCAGCCACCCCCGCTCCCAATCAGCAAGCGCCCTCTGGCTCTCAGCCACCCCCGCTCCCAATCAGCAAGCGCCCTCTGGCTCTCAGCCACCCCCGCTCCCAATCAGCAAGCGCCCTCTGGCTCTCAGCCACCCCCGCTCCCAATCAGCAAGCGCCCTCTGGCTCTCAGCCACCCCCGCTCCCAATTAGCAAGCGCCCCCTGGCTCTCAGCCACCCCCTGCTCCCAATCAACGACCGCCCTCCTCCAAACTTAGTGACCACCTTCTGCATCTTAGTTGCCTCCCATCTCACCTCCCTGGATATCAATCACTCAGATTTGCTGCAATAGGGACACCAAAGTCACCCCACCGAAATCGGATTCAGTTCACTTGACATCTTATAGGTTCTGTAAGGTGACACCTCTGCATACTTGCTGGATATGTAGGTCATACAATGCCATAAAAATATATCCATTGTTATTATCCATCCAGTTTATAAATCCAGACACCTTATATAATAAAACACAAGTTAATGCCCATACCAGGTTATTCCCCTCCGCCAGGTCCTGAGGGGTGTCCCCCTCTCGGTTCCTCTGTAAGATGTCTGCCCCGGCTTGGCACAAGAGTCTGGCGAGTTCAACATCCTTCCTGCCGACAGCCAGGTGGAGGGGGGTACAACCATTGTACATTAAAGCGTCCACATGAGGGCGATATTGTAGAAGATGAGCCACCAGCTGCCCATCCAACATTTCCACAGCCAGGTGCAGTGCAGTCTTCCCGCTGGTACCTTCCTGTAGGGCGAGAAGGAGGAGAACGGGTGAGAGGACAGCCAGGACTACAGAAGGCAATGGCTACCAAGGAGCCCAATCCTAGAGTCTGGACCTGGGGAGAGTACCCCGAGACCCCAGAGGTCTCCAAATCGAGTACCCCGGGACCCCAGAGGTCTCAAAATCCTCATTAGTACGTTTCTGACAGCTGAACTAATGTACAGTTAGAGCAGAAGAGGTTTATATCAAGTTATAATCCCAGACCCCTCCACCCAGACATACTCCATCCATCCTGACCAGAAAGATCCCAGACCCCTCCACCCAGACATACTCCATCCATCCTGACCAGAAAGATCCCAGACCCCTCTACCCGTCCTGACCGGAAAGATCCCAGACCCCTCCACCCAGACATACTCCATCCATCCATCCATCCTGACCAGAAAGATCCCACACCCCTCCACCCAGACATACTCCATCCATCCTGACAGGAAAGATCCCAGACCCCTCCACCCATCCTGACCAGAAAGATCCCATACCCCTCCACCCAGACATACGCCACCCAGACATACTCCACCCATCCTGACCAAAAAGATCCCAGACCCCTCCACCCATCCTGACCAGAAAGATCCCACACCCCTCCACCCAGACATACTCCACCCATCCTGACCAAAAAGATCCCAGACCCCTCCACCCAGACATACTCCACCCATCCTGACCAGAAAGATCCCAGACCCCTCCACCCAGACATACTCCACCCATCCTGACCAGAAAGATCCCAGACCCCTCCACCCAGACATACTCCATCCATCCCGACCAGAGAGATCCCAGACCCCTCCACCCAGACATACTCCACCCATCCCGACCAGAGAGATCCCAGACCCCTCCACCCAGACATACTCCACCCATCCCGACCAGAGAGATCCCAGACCCCTCCACCCAGACATACTCCATCCATCCTGACCAGAGAGATCCCAGACCCCTCCACCCAGACATACTCCATCCATCCTGACCAGAGAGATCCCAGACCCCTCCACCCAGACATACTCCACCCATCCCGACCAGAGAGATCCCAGACCCCTCCACCCAGACATACTCCACCCATCCCGACCAGAAAGATCCCAGACCCCTCCACCCAGACATACTCCACCCATCCCGACCAGAAAGATCCCAGACCCCTCCACCCAGACATACTCCACCCATCCCGACCAGAAATATCCCAGACCCCTCCACCCAGACATACTCCACCCATCCCGACCAGAAAGATCCCAGACCCCTCCACCCAGACATACTCCACCCATCCCGACCAGAAAGATCCCAGACCCCTCCACCCAGACATACTCCATCCATCCTGACCAGAGAGATCCCAGACCCCTCCACCCAGACATACTCCACCCATCCCGACCAGAAAGATCCCAGACCCCTCCACCCAGACATACTCCACCCATCCCGACCAGAAAGATCCCAGACCCCTCCACCCAGACATACTCCACCCATCCCGACCAGA
Source organism: Staurois parvus (assembly GCF_062004578.1). Taxonomy (NCBI): domain Eukaryota; kingdom Metazoa; phylum Chordata; class Amphibia; order Anura; family Ranidae; genus Staurois; species Staurois parvus. The sequence continues at coordinate 14,322 of NW_028320193.1, forward strand.
AAGATCCCAGACCCCTCCACCCAGACATACTCCATCCATCCTGACCAGAGAGATCCCAGACCCCTCCACCCAGACATACTCCACCCATCCTGACCAGAAAGATCCCAGACCCCTCCACCCAGACATACTCCACCCATCCTGACCAGAGAGATCCCAGACCCCTCCACCCAGACATACTCCACCCATCCTGACCAGAAAGATCCCAGACCCCTCCACCCAGACATACTCCATCCGTCCATCCTGACCAGAAAGATCCCACACCCCTCCACCCAGACATACTCCATCCATCCTAACAGGAAAGATCCCAGACCCCTCCACCCATCCTGACCAAAAAGATCCCAGACCCCTCCACCCATCCTGACCAGAAAGATCCCACACCCCTCCACCCAGACATACTCCATCCAGACATACTCCACCCATCCTGACCAAAAAGATCCCAGACCCCTCCACCCAGAGATACTCCACCCATCCTGACCAGAAAGATCCCAGACCCCTCCACCCAGACATACTCCACCCATCCTGACCAGAAAGGTCCCAGACCCCTCCACCCAGACATACTCCACCCATCCTGACCAGAAAGATCCCAGACCCCTCCACCCAGACATACTCCACCCATCCTGACCAGAGAGATCCCAGACCCCTCCACCCAGACATACTCCACCCATCCTGACCAGAAAGATCCCAGACCCCTCCACCCAGACATACTCCACCCATCCTGACCAGAGAGATCCCAGACCCCTCCACCCATCCTGACCAGAGAGATCCCAGACCCCTCCACCCAGACATACTCCACCCATCCCGACCAGAAAGATCCCAGACATACTCCACCCAGACATACTCCACCCATCCCGACCAAAAATATCCCAGACCCCTCCACCCAGACATACTCCACCCATCCCGACCAGAAAGATCCCAGACCCCTCCACCCAGACATACTCCACCCATCCCGACCAGAAAGATCCCAGACCCCTCCACCCAGACATACTCCACCCATCCCGACCAGAAAGATCCCAGACCCCTCCACCCAGACATACTCCACCCATCACGACCAGAAAGATCCCAGACCCCTCCACCCAGACATACTCCACCCATCCCGACCAGAAAGATCCCAGACCCCTCCACCCAGACATACTCCACCCATCCCGACCAGAAAGATCCCAGACCCCTCCACCCAGACATACTCCACCCATCCCGACCAGAAAGATCCCAGACCCCTCCACCCAGACATACTCCACCCATCCCGACCAGAAAGATCCCAGACCCCTCCACCCAGACATACTCCACCCATCCCGACCAGAAAGATCCCAGACATACTCCACCCATCCCGACCAGAAAGATCCCAGACCCCTCCACCCAGACATACTCCACCCATCCCGACCAGAGAGATCCCAGACCCCTCCACCCAGACATACTCCACCCATCCCGACCAGAAAGATTCCAGACCCCTCCACCCAGACATACTCCACCCATCCCGACCAGAAAGATCCCAGACCCCTCCACCCAGACATACTCCACCCATCCCGACCAGAAAGATCCCAGACCCCTCCACCCAGACATACTCCACCCATCCCGACCAGAAAGATCCCAGACCCCTCCACCCAGACATACTCCACCCATCCCGACCAGAAAGATCCCAGACATACTCCACCCATCCCGACCAGAAAGATCCCAGACCCCTCCACCCAGACATACTCCACCCATCCCGACCAGAGAGATCCCAGACCCCTCCACCCAGACATACTCCACCCATCCCGACCAGAGAGATCCCACACCCCTCCACCCAGACATACTCCATCCATCCTAACAGGAAAGATCCCAGACCCCTCTACCCATCCTGACCAAAAAGATCCCAGACCCCTCCACCCATCCTGACCAGAAAGATCCCACACCCCTCCACCCAGACATACTCCATCCATCCTGACAGGAAAGATCCCAGACCCCTCCACCCAGACATACTCCACCCATCCTGACCAAAAAGATCCCAGACCCCTCCACCCAGAGATACTCCACCCATCCTGACCAGAAAGATCCCAGACCCCTCCACCCAGACATACTCCACCCATCCTGACCAGAAAGGTCCCAGACCCCTCCACCCAGACATACTCCACCCATCCTGACCAGAAAGATCCCAGACCCCTCCACCCAGACATACTCCACCCATCCTGACCAGAGAGATCCCAGACCCCTCCACCCAGACATACTCCATCCATCCTGACCAGAGAGATCCCAGACCCCTCAACCCATCCTGACCAGAGAGATCCCAGACCCCTCCACCCAGACATACTCCACCCATCCCGACCAGAAAGATCCCAGACATACTCCACCCAGACATACTCCACCCATCCCGACCAGAAAGATCCCAGACCCCTCCACCCAGACATACTCCACCCATCCCGACCAGAAAGATCCCAGACCCCTCCACCCAGACATACTCCACCCATCCCGACCAGAAAGATCCCAGACATACTCCACCCATCCCGACCAGAAAGATCCCAGACCCCTCCACCCAGACATACTCCACCCATCCCGACCAGAGAGATCCCAGACCCCTCCACCCAGACATACTCCATCCATTCCGACCAGAGAGATCCCAGACCCCTCCACCCAGACATACTCCACCCATCCCGACCAGAAAGATCCCAGACCCCTCCACCCAGACATACTCCACCCATCCCGACCAGAAAGATCCCAGACCCCTCCACCCAGACATACTCCACCCATCCCGACCAGAAAGATTCCAGACCCCTCCACCCAGACAGACATACTCCACCCATCCCGACCAGAAAGATTCCAGACCCCTCCACCCAGACATACTCCACCCATCCCGACCAGAAAGATCCCAGACCCCTCCACCCAGACATACTCCACCCATCCCGACCAGAAAGATCCCAGACCCCTCCACCCAGACATACTCCACCCATCCCGACCAGAAAGATCCCAGACCCCTCCACCCAGACATACTCCACCCATCCCGACCAGAAAGATCCCAGACATACTCCACCCATCCCGACCAGAAAGATCCCAGACCCCTCCACCCAGACATACTCCACCCATCCCGACCAGAGAGATCCCAGACCCCTCCACCCAGACATACTCCACCCATCCCGACCAGAAAGATCCCAGACATACTCCACCCATCCCGACCAGAGAGATCCCAGACCCCTCCACCCAGACATACTCCACCCATCCCGACCAGAAAGATCCCAGACATACTCCACCCATCCCGACCAGAGAGATCCCAGACCCCTCCACCCAGACATACTCCACCCATCCCGACCAGAAAGATCCCAGACATACTCCACCCATCCCGACCAGAAAGATCCCAGACCCCTCCACCCAGACATACTCCACCCATCCCGACCAGAGAGATCCCAGACCCCTCCACCCAGACATACTCCATCCATTCCGACCAGAGAGATCCCAGACCCCTCCACCCAGACATACTCCACCCATCCCGACCAGAAAGATTCCAGACCCCTCCACCCAGACATACTCCACCCATCCCGACCAGAAAGATCCCAGACCCCTCCACCCAGACATACTCCACCCATCCCGACCAGAAAGATCCCAGACCCCTCCACCCAGACATACTCCACCCATCCCGACCAGAAAGATCCCAGACCCCTCCACCCAGACATACTCCATCCGTCCATCCTGACCAGAAAGATCCCACACCCCTCCACCCAGACATACTCCATCCATCCTAACAGGAAAGATCCCAGACCCCTCCACCCATCCTGACCAAAAAGATCCCAGACCCCTCCACCCATCCTGACCAGAAAGATCCCACACCCCTCCACCCAGACATACTCCATCCAGACATACTCCACCCATCCTGACCAAAAAGATCCCAGACCCCTCCACCCAGAGATACTCCACCCATCCTGACCAGAAAGATCCCAGACCCCTCCACCCAGACATACTCCACCCATCCTGACCAGAAAGGTCCCAGACCCCTCCACCCAGACATACTCCACCCATCCTGACCAGAAAGGTCCCAGACCCCTCCACCCAGACATACTCCACCCATCCTGACCAGAAAGATCCCAGACCCCTCCACCCAGACATACTCCACCCATCCTGACCAGAGAGATCCCAGACCCCTCCACCCAGACATACTCCACCCATCCTGACCAGAAAGATCCCAGACCCCTCCACCCAGACATACTCCACCCATCCTGACCAGAGAGATCCCAGACCCCTCCACCCATCCTGACCAGAGAGAACCCAGACCCCTCCACCCAGACATACTCCACCCATCCCGACCAGAAAGATCCCAGACATACTCCACCCAGACATACTCCACCCATCCCGACCAAAAATATCCCAGACCCCTCCACCCAGACATACTCCACCCATCCCGACCAGAAAGATCCCAGACCCCTCCACCCAGACATACTCCACCCATCCCGACCAGAAAGATCCCAGACCCCTCCACCCAGACATACTCCACCCATCCCGACCAGAAAGATCCCAGACCCCTCCACCCAGACATACTCCACCCATCACGACCAGAAAGATCCCAGACCCCTCCACCCAGACATACTCCACCCATCCCGACCAGAAAGATCCCAGACCCCTCCACCCAGACATACTCCACCCATCCCGACCAGAAAGATCCCAGACCCCTCCACCCAGACATACTCCACCCATCCCGACCAGAAAGATCCCAGACCCCTCCACCCAGACATACTCCACCCATCCCGACCAGAAAGATCCCAGACCCCTCCACCCAGACATACTCCACCCATCCCGACCAGAAAGATCCCAGACATACTCCACCCATCCCGACCAGAAAGATCCCAGACCCCTCCACCCAGACATACTCCACCCATCCCGACCAGAGAGATCCCAGACCCCTCCACCCAGACATACTCCACCCATCCCGACCAGAAAGATTCCAGACCCCTCCACCCAGACATACTCCACCCATCCCGACCAGAAAGATCCCAGACCCCTCCACCCAGACATACTCCACCCATCCCGACCAGAAAGATCCCAGACCCCTCCACCCAGACATACTCCACCCATCCCGACCAGAAAGATCCCAGACCCCTCCACCCAGACATACTCCACCCATCCCGACCAGAAAGATCCCAGACATACTCCACCCATCCCGACCAGAAAGATCCCAGACCCCTCCACCCAGACATACTCCACCCATCCCGACCAGAGAGATCCCAGACCCCTCCACCCAGACATACTCCACCCATCCCGACCAGAGAGATCCCACACCCCTCCACCCAGACATACTCCATCCATCCTAACAGGAAAGATCCCAGACCCCTCTACCCATCCTGACCAAAAAGATCCCAGACCCCTCCACCCATCCTGACCAGAAAGATCCCACACCCCTCCACCCAGACATACTCCATCCATCCTGACAGGAAAGATCCCAGACCCCTCCACCCAGACATACTCCACCCATCCTGACCAAAAAGATCCCAGACCCCTCCACCCAGAGATACTCCACCCATCCTGACCAGAAAGATCCCAGACCCCTCCACCCAGACATACTCCACCCATCCTGACCAGAAAGGTCCCAGACCCCTCCACCCATCCTGACCAGAAAGATCCCAGACCCCTCCACCCAGACATACTCCACCCATCCTGACCAGAGAGATCCCAGACCCCTCCACCCAGACATACTCCATCCATCCTGACCAGAGAGATCCCAGACCCCTCAACCCATCCTGACCAGAGAGATCCCAGACCCCTCCACCCAGACATACTCCACCCATCCCGACCAGAAAGATCCCAGACATACTCCACCCAGACATACTCCACCCATCCCGACCAGAAAGATCCCAGACCCCTCCACCCAGACATACTCCACCCATCCCGACCAGAAAGATCCCAGACCCCTCCACCCAGACATACTCCACCCATCCCGACCAGAAAGATCCCAGACATACTCCACCCATCCCGACCAGAAAGATCCCAGACCCCTCCACCCAGACATACTCCACCCATCCCGACCAGAGAGATCCCAGACCCCTCCACCCAGACATACTCCATCCATTCCGACCAGAGAGATCCCAGACCCCTCCACCCAGACATACTCCACCCATCCCGACCAGAAAGATCCCAGACCCCTCCACCCAGACATACTCCACCCATCCCGACCAGAAAGATCCCAGACCCCTCCACCCAGACATACTCCACCCATCCCGACCAGAAAGATTCCAGACCCCTCCACCCAGACAGACATACTCCACCCATCCCGACCAGAAAGATTCCAGACCCCTCCACCCAGACATACTCCACCCATCCCGACCAGAAAGATCCCAGACCCCTCCACCCAGACATACTCCACCCATCCCGACCAGAAAGATCCCAGACCCCTCCACCCAGACATACTCCACCCATCCCGACCAGAAAGATCCCAGACCCCTCCACCCAGACATACTCCACCCATCCAGACCAGAAAGATCCCAGACATACTCCACCCATCCCGACCAGAAAGATCCCAGACCCCTCCACCCAGACATACTCCACCCATCCTGACCAGAGAGATCCCAGACCCCTCCACCCAGACATACTCCACCCATCCCGACCAGAAAGATCCCAGACATACTCCACCCATCCCGACCAGAGAGATCCCAGACCCCTCCACCCAGACATACTCCACCCATCCCGACCAGAAAGATCCCAGACATACTCCACCCATCCCGACCAGAGAGATCCCAGACCCCTCCACCCAGACATACTCCACCCATCCCGACCAGAAAGATCCCAGACATACTCCACCCATCCCGACCAGAAAGATCCCAGACCCCTCCACCCAGACATACTCCACCCATCCCGACCAGAGAGATCCCAGACCCCTCCACCCAGACATACTCCATCCATTCCGACCAGAGAGATCCCAGACCCCTCCACCCAGACATACTCCACCCATCCCGACCAGAAAGATCCCAGACCCCTCCACCCAGACATACTCCACCCATCCCGACCAGAAAGATTCCAGACCCCTCCACCCAGACATACTCCACCCATCCCGACCAGAAAGATTCCAGACCCCTCCACCCAGACATACTCCACCCATCCCGACCAGAAAGATCCCAGACCCCTCCACCCAGACATACTCCACCCATCCCGACCAGAAAGATCCCAGACCCCTCCACCCAGACATACTCCACCCATCCCGACCAGAAAGATCCCAGACCCCTCCACCCAGACATACTCCACCCATCCCGACCAGAGAGATCCCAGACCCCTCCACCCAGACATACTCCATCCATCCTGACCAGAGAGATCCCAGACCCCTCCACCCAGACATACTCCACCCATCCTGACCAGAAAGATCCCAGACCCCTCCACCCAGACATACTCCACCCATCCTGACCAGAGAGATCCCAGACCCCTCCACCCAGACATACTCCACCCATCCTGACCAGAAAGATCCCAGACCCCTCCACCCAGACATACTCCATCCGTCGTGACAGGAAAGATCCCAGACCCCTCCACCCAGACATACTCCATCCGTCCTGACCGGAAAGATCCTAGACCCCTCCACCCAGACATACTGCATCCATCCTGACCGGAAAGATACCAGACCCCTCCACGCAGACATACTCCATCCATTCTCACACAGATCCCAGACCCCCTCCATCCAAACTCCATCCTGACCCAGAAGTATCCCAGACAGACATACTCCATCTATCCTGACACAAAGATCCCAGACCCCTCCACCTGAGACTTTCTAAACACCACAAAAGTCATACAGCAGCTAGTGGATTCTGCTATTTTATTAGTGATAATAGTGTGGACACATCCTATATACAGTTAGGTCCATATATATTTGGACACAGGCACAATTTTAGATTTTTCAGGTATTTACCGAAATATATTCAAGCTTTAGTTCTATAATGGATATGGGCGGACAGTGCACACTCTCAGGTGTAATTTGAGGGTATGTAAAGCCAAAGTGGAGGAAGAGTTTACGAATTACAGCTCTTAAAGAGTAGCCATCCCCCCTTTTTCAAGGGACCAAAAGTAATTGGACAAATGAATATAATCATAAATAAAATGTTGATTTGTAATATGTTGTTCAGAATCCTTTACCGGCAATGACTGCTTGAAGTCTGGAACCCATGGACATTACCAAAGACTGGCTTTCCTCCTTTCTGATGCTTTGCCTGAAGTCTGGAACCCATGGACATTACCAAAGACTGGGTTTCCTCCTTTTGGATGCTTTGCCTGAAGTCTGGATCCCATGGACATGACCAAAGACTGGGTTTCCTCCTTTCCGATGCTTTGCCTGAAGTCTGGAACCCATGGACATGACCAAAGACTGGGTTTCCTCCTTTCTGATGCTTTGCCTGAAGTCTGGAACCCATGGACATTACCAAAGACTGGGTTTCCTCCTTTCTGATGCTTTGCCTGAAGTCTGGAACCCATGGACATTACCAAAGACTGGGTTTCCTCCTTTTGGATGCTTTGCCTGAAGTCTGGATCCCATGGACATGACCAAAGACTGGGTTTCCTCCTTTCCGATGCTTTGCCTGAAGTCTGGATCCCATGGACATGACCAAAGACTGGGTTTCCTCATTTCTGATGCTTTGCCTGAAGTCTGGATCCCATGGACATGACCAAAGACTGGGTTTCCTCCTTTCCGATGCTTTGCCTGAAGTCTGGATCCCATGGACATGACCAAAGACTGGGTTTCCTCATTTCTGATGCTTTGCCTGAAGTCTGGATCCCATGGACATGACCAAAGACTGGGTTTCCTCATTTCTGATGCTTTGCCAGGCTTTAACTGCAGCTGTCTTCAGTTGGTCTTTGTTTGTGAGTCTTTCTGCCTTAAGTTTTGCATTCAGCAAGTGAAATGCATGGTGAATGGGGTGGAGATGAGGTGATTGATTCGGCCATTGCAAAATATTCTACTACTTTTCCTTCAAAAGCTCCTGGGTTGCTTTTGCAGTGTGTTTTGGATCATTGTCCATCTGTACTGTGAAGAGTCGTCCAATCACCATTGCTGCATTTGGCTGAATCTGGGCTGACAGTATATCTGTAAACATGGCAGAATTCATCCGGCTGCTTCTGTCTTATCAATAAACACCAATGACCCAGTGCCACTGGAAGCCATGCATGCCCATGCCATCACACCGCCTCCGCCATGTTTTACAGATGACGTTGTGTGCTTTGGATCATGAGCTGTTCCAAGCTTTCTCCACACTTTTTTCTTCCCGTCATTTTGGTCCAGATTCATCTTACTTTCATCCGTCCAAAGAATGCTTTTCCAGAATTGGTCCAGATATTTTTTGGCAAAGTCTAATCTGGCTTTTCTATTCTTCAGGCTTATGAATGGTTTGCACCTTGTGGTGAGCCCTCTGTATTTGCTCTCGTGAAGTCTTCTCTTGATTGTAGACTTTGACAATTATACGCCCACCTCCTGGAGAGTGTCCTTCACTTGTCTGGATGTTGTGAATGGGTTTGTCTTCAACAGTGGTGGATGATTGCAGGATCCTCTCTATGGTATCTACCGTGGACGTCCATGCCTTTTTATGTTGCTGAGCTCACAAGTGCGTTCTTCTTTCCTCAGGATGTACCAGACTCTTGATTTGGCCGCTCCTAAAGTTCCTGCTCTCTGGTGGATTTGTTTCATTTTTGAAGCCTTACAATGGCCTGTTTCATTTGCATGGACAGCTCCCTTGAACACATGATGCTTGTTCACAGCAATAGATTCCAAATACTGCACTTAGAATCAACTCCAGACCTTTTACCTGCTTAACCTCCCTAGCGGTCTGATTATGTCCATATTTCTGTGCTCAAGGCAGTAAATTTTTTGCATGGAAATATGTTTTTTTTTTTTTTTTCATTGTAGGCCTGTAATTTTTAGGAATAACTCACTGAAATCTGTCCGAACAAGAGTCTAGTAAACATCCCGGGGATGATAACATTTGAAACACGAAATCATAAATTAGAATATAATAAATAATCATAAAAATTATTATAATAATACATTTACTTCAATAATATAATCAAACCAAAAACACTGAAATGTGAAATACAGAGGCAAATTCGCACATCGCTGAGCTTAGTCGCAGAATCGTTTTCAGTGTCTGATGAGGAATTTCTCCCACCAATCATTATCACTCAATTCTGCAAGTGGTTCTGATTTACTATCGCTGTTCTCTAGCCGGTCTAAAACCGCGTCTGACCTAAAGGGACGCTTTTTGGACGCCATGCACATTTCTCAGTTTCCAGGCAGAAAGAACAATAAAAATGCAGGCAGGGTGCCGGACAAAGCACTCGGGACAAAATGTATGTGAAATGGTTTGATATGGGAATGTTATACTATGTGATTTTAGTGTATTTAGTGATTGTCACTTTTTGTCATTTTCAAATTTCCCGCCAGTTCCGGCCCCCGTACGTCCCGACGTCGCAGAGAATGGAACCTGGAAGACAGATGCCGGCATCAGCTGGAGGACATTGCCGGGGACACTGCAGGGGGGACATCGCGGGAGCGCAGGACAAGGTAAGTGATCGAGGGATCCCGAAGCAACGCCGCATGGTATTCCCGAGTGTAGCTCGGGGGGGTTACCGCTTGTGGTACTGAAACTTTACCCCGAGCTACACTCGGGAATACCGCCAGCGAGGCTACCTGATGAAGAAATAACAAAGGAGTAGCCCACACCTGGCCATGAAACAGCTTTTGATTCAATTGTCCAATTACTTTTGGAATTACCTTCCTCCAATTTGGATGTACTGTACATACCCTCAGACGTTCAGTGTCTGCTACTCCTCGCTGCTAATCCCTCCACTCAGTGTCCTCCACCCCTCTCCGCCAATCCCTCCACTGGCTTCCACATGCTCAACGAATAAAATTCAAAATACTAACAACAACTTACAAAGCCGTCCACAACTCTGCCCCCAGCTACGTCACCAACCTGATCTCAAAATATCAACCAAACCGCTCTCTTTGATCCTCCCAAAACCTTCTGCTCTGTAGTTCCCATGTCACCTCCTCGACTTCTCCCAAACTTCTCCCATCCTATGGAACTCCCTACCCCAATCTGTCCGACTATTTCCTAATCTATCCACCTTTAGACGATCCCTGAAAACCCTCTCTTTAAAAGAAGTCTATCCTGCTTCTACCTAGTAAACCGCCATTTATTTCCTCCATCAGCTCATCCCCCACAGCTATTATCTCTTGTATCACTCCACCCTTCCTCCTAGATTGTAAGCTCCCAGGATCAGGGCCCTCCGTTTCCTCTTGTACCAAATTGTATTGTAACTGTAATGTCTGCCTTCATTTTGTACAGCGCTGCGCAAACTGTTGGCGCCATATAAATCCTGTATAATGATTAAAAAAAAAAAAAAAAATAATTATTAAACCTGAGTGCACTTTCATATCCATTATAGAACTATAGCTTAAATATATTTCGGTAAATACCTGAAAAATCTAAAATTGTGCCTGTGTCCAAATATATACATGGACCTAACTGTATATAGGATGTCCACACTATTATCACTAATAAAACAGAAGAATCCACTAGCTGCTGTATGACTATTGTGGTGTTTAGAAAGTCTCAGGTGGAGGGTCTGGGATCTTTGTGTCAGGATAGATGGAGTATGTCTGTCTGGGATACTTCTGGGTCAGGATGGATGGAGTATGTGCCTGTATCCAAATATATATGACTGAACTGTACATAGTCCAGATGTCTGAAGAAGGATTTAGTTTTGGTTAACCCCTTCCTGGCTGCCACAGGGTCCCTTTAACCACTAGCAGGGCACTTCTACCCCCTTCCTGCCCACCGGGCACTTCTACCCCCTTCCTGCCCACCGGGCACTTCTACCCCCTTCCTGCCCACAGGGCACTTCTACCCCCTTCCTGCCCACAGGGCACTTCTACCCCCTTCCTGCCCACAGGGCACTTCTACCCCCTTCCTGCCCACAGGGCACTTCTACCCCCTTCCTGCCCACAGGGCACTTCTACCCTCTTCCTGCCCACCGGGCACTTCTACCCCCTTCCTGCCCACAGGGCACTTCTACCCCCTTCCTGCCCACAGGGCACTTCTACCCCCTTCCTGCCCACAGGGCACTTCTACCCCCTTCCTGCCCACAGGGCACTTCTACCCCCTTCCTGCCTACAGGGCACTTCTACCCCCTTCCTGCCCCCCGGGCACTTCTACCCCCTTCCTGCCTACAGGGCACTTCTACCCCCTTCCTGCCTACAGGGCACTTCTACCCCCTTCCTGCCCCCAGGCCAATTTCCAGCTTTCAGCGCTGTCACACTTTGAATGACAACTGCGCGGTCATGCGACACTGCACCCATATGACATTTTTATCATTTTTTTGTGACAGAGCTTTATTTTGGTGGTATTTAATCACCTCTGGGTTTATTTTTTCTTAAACAAACCAAAAACCACTGAAAATTTTGGAAAAAAAAAAAATGTTTCTTAGTTTTTGTTATAAAATTTTGTAAATAAGTGATTTTCCTCCTTCACTGATGTGAGCTAATGAGGCTGCAGGGATGGGCACTGATAGGCTGCACTGGTAGGCATTGAAAGGCATCACTGAAAGGCAGCACTCATATGGCATTGATAGGCAGCACTGATGCACACTGATAAGTGGCACTGAAAGGCAGCTCAGATGGGCATGTGGCATTGATGTGCACTCGTAGGCACTGATATGTGGCATTGACAGCTGGCATTGATGGACACTGACAGGTGGCACTGCTGGGGCTACACTGATCATCAATGCCCTGTCTCCCATTATATTGTAAAGCGCAGAGCAAACTGTTGGTGCTATATAAATGTCCTGTATAATAATAATAATAATAATAATAATAATAATAAATCCTTAATATAAATCCTGTATTTATTTATTTCAGGTACTTATAGAGCGCCGTCAATTTACACAGCACTTTACATACATATTGTACATTCATAAATTTCAAAATAAGTGAGCGCTTAAAAACAACTAATATAAAATCACAAAGTATAAAAGAAGAGAACAGCAGCTGAACACCAAAGAGGTACCATATGAACCTTCTTAATAGAAATGTATACAAGGGAGAGGTGCAGCGCTATCTATATGAATATACTTATATACTTAAATATAAATATAAGTCAATAAAGGTGCTATTATAGTGCAAATGGTGACTAAATGATAAATTCAGTCCATAACGTGCTCAGAATCCCAAAGAGTCCTTTAAGAGCTCCAGTCCCTGGATTCGTGGATAAGGTGATAAAAGTAAGAATTGCGCACTCACCAAATGTGCAATTCAAATGCGCATTAACAGCTGATATTCCAGGGTCCTCATATGGATCTGGTCAGGTCTGGTCATAGAAAGCCCTCCGCCACCTGGTAGTGTACTCCACACTTAGAGGAAAAAGCCGTTCTGCAGATGTAAAGGACTCTCACCAGAGCCCAAAGAACAAAGGAGGCCAAATAGTGTGATACCAGATAGGTAAGGGGTGTTTATTCCCAAAAACACACAATATAGTATACAGGCAGAGGCAGGAAGGATACTGACCATACACTGGATATGTAAATAATGGATGGCCGCCGGGGCCCTCGTGGCGCCGGTCGGCGTGACGTCACACCGCTTGTAGCCGCTCCCTGACGCGTTTCGTGCGAAGGCACGTAGTCATAGGGGGTTAGCTTACAGCAGCGGACGTCAGTGTAAGCCCTAAATAGGGAAAGTGGCGCATGCGCTGTAATCGCGCGCCATTTTCCCTTCGACACATGTCTCCGTATCGGGCGCCATTTTCATGTAGCCCGCCAAACAGCGCATGCGCAAGCGCTGTCAGCGCGGAGTAAGCAGCATAACAATGATCACCAGGAAAAGGTGTGTAGCCCAGCAACCAGTGCACGGAGACGATTAATAGTAGTCTCAAGGGCAATTTAAACACCATCATTACCAGATTACTAATTATCATAGCAAAGTGATAATCAAATGGACATCTTATCCAAAGCCTAGAGATTAATAAAAACGAACAGTATGCCCACAAATTAATCAGCATAATGATCAATGTGTTAATCAGCCATACGAAAAACATTATAAAAGTGTCAAATGATCCAGTTAAAAATGAGGTTATATCTGGTGGTCATTGCTAATGCCACACTCTTTAATACAAAATACCAAAAACCAGAAACATATGACATGATACATATGTCATGATGCATATATAAAACATAAGTGAAATCACACAATAAAAACACACAATAAAAACAAATTAAAACCACATATAAAATATATTTATATAGAGGAACATATCCCCTCATATATAATATATAAAAAATATATATGAAAATATATAAAATGATATCACTATGACCAAAACCACAAAACCAAAAGAGGGCAAAAGACAATAAGATAATAGAGTAAAAAGGAGATAATGGAATAAAAGACACTAACTGTTGTCAATGAAACAGTTAATGTCCATGTCTATGTTAAGTCCTTTAGGACGCATACAGTCAATTTGATAGATCCATTTAGTTTCCATCTGGGAAACCGCTTTCTTTTTATTCGTTCCCCTCCAATGGTTTTGTACTAAATCAATTCCTACAAATGTTAGGGAAGATGGGTCTCTGTTATGATGAGTCCTATAGTGCATTGACAACGAATGCTCTTTATAGCCTTTTTTCACATTATTAACGTGTTCCCGCAGTCGATCTCTAAGTCTCCTGGTAGTACGACCTACGTACTGTTTCTTGCACGGACATTGCAAAAGGTAAACCACATATCTGCTATTGCATGATATGAAGTTGTTAATCTTATAGTTTTTCCCAGTACTAGTAGACGTAAAGTCATCAATCTTCTTTTTCCTATGTCCATTGCATGTGCATATTATACAATTATTGCACGGGAAAAATCCGACCATATTATTAAAAAACGTGGTTTTAGTAGGGGGATTGATGATATTAGGGGCTATAGTATTTCTCAAAGGTTGTGCCCTCCTGAACATAATCTCCGGCTTATCCGGCAAGATCCGCGCCAAAACTGGATCCGCTTTCAAAATTTTCCAATTTTGGTTAATTATTCTCGTGATAGTTTTGAACTGAGCAGAAAATGTGGTCACAAAAGGACAAATCTTGGAAGGTTTACAAGTGGGATTATCAGTCAATAATGACTCCCTGTCCATATTTGCCACCTCTTGCATGATACGGGTAAGGTGAGATTGCTCGTATCCTTTTTCAATAAACCTATCACGCAAAATCGAGGCCTGTACGTGGTAAGTGTCCACTGAGGTACAGTTTCTCCGGATTCTGAGAAACTGACCCTTAGGTACATTTGAAAGCCACAATGGATGGTGGCAACTGCTAGTAGGAATGTAGCTGTTGCTGATCAGACTCACCTATGAATATAGTAAGACTAACATTAACTTTCTAGATTTAACATTAATTAACTCTAATGGAGCTGTTGCGACCTCTTCCTTTTTTAAGGAGACGGATCGCAACAGCTACATTCCTACTAGCAGTTGCCACCATCCATTGTGGCTTTCAAATGTACCTAAGGGTCAGTTTCTCAGAATCCGGAGAAACTGTACCTCAGTGGACACTTACCACGTACAGGCCTCGATTTTGCGTGATAGGTTTATTGAAAAAGGATACGAGCAATCTCACCTTACCCGTATCATGCAAGAGGTGGCAAATATGGACAGGGAGTCATTATTGACTGATAATCCCACTTGTAAACCTTCCAAGATTTGTCCTTTTGTGACCACATTTTCTGCTCAGTTCAAAACTATCACGAGAATAATTAACCAAAATTGGAAAATTTTGAAAGCGGATCCAGTTTTGGCGCGGATCTTGCCGGATAAGCCGGAGATTATGTTCAGGAGGGCACAACCTTTGAGAAATACTATAGCCCCTAATATCATCAATCCCCCTACTAAAACCACGTTTTTTAATAATATGGTCGGATTTTTCCCGTGCAATAATTGTATAATATGCACATGCAATGGACATAGGAAAAAGAAGATTGATGACTTTACGTCTACTAGTACTGGGAAAAACTATAAGATTAACAACTTCATATCATGCAATAGCAGATATGTGGTTTACCTTTTGCAATGTCCGTGCAAGAAACAGTACGTAGGTCGTACTACCAGGAGACTTAGAGATCGACTGCGGGAACACGTTAATAATGTGAAAAAAGGCTATAAAGAGCATTCGTTGTCAATGCACTATAGGACTCATCATAACAGAGACCCATCTTCCCTAACATTTGTAGGAATTGATTTAGTACAAAACCATTGGAGGGGAACGAATAAAAAGAAAGCGGTTTCCCAGATGGAAACTAAATGGATCTATCAAATTGACTGTATGCGTCCTAAAGGACTTAACATAGACATGGACATTAACTGTTTCATTGACAACAGTTAGTGTCTTTTATTCCATTATCTCCTTTTTACTCTATTATCTTATTGTCTTTTGCCCTCTTTTGGTTTTGTGGTTTTGGTCATAGTGATATCATTTTATATATTTTCATATATATTTTTTATATATTATATATGAGGGGATATGTTCCTCTATATAAATATATTTTATATGTGGTTTTAATTTGTTTTTATTGTGTGTTTTTATTGTGTGATTTCACTTATGTTTTATATATGCATCATGACATATGTATCATGTCATATGTTTCTGGTTTTTGGTATTTTGTATTAAAGAGTGTGGCATTAGCAATGACCACCAGATATAACCTCATTTTTAACTGGATCATTTGACACTTTTATAATGTTTTTCGTATGGCTGATTAACACATTGATCATTATGCTGATTAATTTGTGGGCATACTGTTCGTTTTTATTAATCTCTAGGCTTTGGATAAGATGTCCATTTGATTATCACTTTGCTATGATAATTAGTAATCTGGTAATGATGGTGTTTAAATTGCCCTTGAGACTACTATTAATCGTCTCCGTGCACTGGTTGCTGGGCTACACACCTTTTCCTGGTGATCATTGTTATGCTGCTTACTCCGCGCTGACAGCGCTTGCGCATGCGCTGTTTGGCGGGCTACATGAAAATGGCGCCCGATACGGAGACATGTGTCGAAGGGAAAATGGCGCGCGATTACAGCGCATGCGCCACTTTCCCTATTTAGGGCTTACACTGACGTCCGCTGCTGTAAGCTAACCCCCTATGACTACGTGCCTTCGCACGAAACGCGTCAGGGAGCGGCTACAAGCGGTGTGACGTCACGCCGACCGGCGCCACGAGGGCCCCGGCGGCCATCCATTATTTACATATCCAGTGTATGGTCAGTATCCTTCCTGCCTCTGCCTGTATACTATATTGTGTGTTTTTGGGAATAAACACCCCTTACCTATCTGGTATCACACTATTTGGCCTCCTTTGTTCTTTGGGCTCTGGTGAGAGTCCTTTACATCTGCAGAACGGCTTTTTCCTCTAAGTGTGGAGTACACTACCAGGTGGCGGAGGGCTTTCTATGACCAGACCTGACCAGATCCATATGAGGACCCTGGAATATCAGCTGTTAATGCGCATTTGAATTGCACATTTGGTGAGTGCGCAATTCTTACTTTTATCACCTTATCCACGAATCCAGGGACTGGAGCTCTTAAAGGACTCTTTGGGATTCTGAGCACATATTGTACATTCACATCAGTCCCCGCCCCCGAGGGGCGTACAATCTAAGGTCCCTAACTCACATTGATACATACAAATACTAGCGACAATTTAGACAAGAGCCAATTCACCTCCCAGCATGTCTTTGGAGTGTGGGAGGAAACCCGGAGTACCCGGAGGAAACCCACGCAGGCACAGGGAGAACATGCAAACTCCAGGCAGGAGGTGCCATGGCTGGGATTCGAACCAACAACCCGAGTACTGCCAGGCAGAAGTGCTAACCATTTAGCCATTTTTGTATAATAATAATAATAATAATATAAATCCTGTATAATAATAATAATAATCCTGTACAATAATATTATTATACAGGATTATTATTATACAGGATTTATATTATTATTATTGTACAGGATTATTATTATTATTATACAGGATTTATATTATTATTATATAGGATTTATATTATTATATATTATACAGGATTATTATTATACAGGATTTATATTATTATTATTATTGTACAGGATTATTATTATACAGGATTTATATTAATAATAATAATAATAATAATATAAATCCTGTATAATAATAATCCTGTATAATATATAATAATATAAATCCTGTATAATATATAATAATAATAATATAAATCCTGTATAATAATAATAATAATAATAATCCTGTACAATAATAATAATATAAATCCTGTATAATAATAATCCTGTATAATATATAATAATATAAATCCTGTATAATAATAATCCTACATAATAATAATAAATATAAATCCTGTATAATAATATAAATCCTGTATAATAATAATAATATAAATCCTGTATAATAATATAAATCCTGTATAATAATAATAATATAAATCCTGTATAATAATATAAATACTGTATAATAATAATAATAATATAAATCCTGTATAATAATATAAATCCTGTATAATAATATAAATCCTGTATAATAATAATTTTACGGTCATGGGTTTAGTAACACTCTAACATGTGACTTTGGACACAGAAACTTCCAGCACTACTTTGATGATACTTGAGTGCCAGAGAGTGTAAAGGCGCATCAAAGTGGCACCCATCCAATGTCTCAAAGTCAATTATTTCCCACTGGCAAAAGAATTTTTAAAAAAGGAAACACGCATCAAAAAACGCAACACTTGTATTTTTGTTGCGGGTCCATTGAAGTCTGCTACATGCAAAACACAATCTGCTGCGGAAACAAAAAAGTCCCTATCCCTTTACAAAAACCCACAGGCTCAAAAAAACGCAGAGATGTGAACTAGATCCATAGAAATCATGTTACATGGGCTGCAGTGCGTTTATGCAAGCATGGAAATCCACACAAATGTGATCCTGAGGTAAGGGGGAAAGTTCTATGGCCCAGACTTCAGGAAGGGCTGAGCGGACACATTTGGGATTTCAGTGCAGAGTAAGCGGGGTCACCTCACCACAAGGTGTTAGGACTAACAGGTACTTTCTGTACTTGTTCCACCACACTATGGTCTCTAAAAACCCAGCATGTACTGAACGTTTTTGTTTTTTTCCCCTCCCCAAACAGACGGGTTGCAGAAGGCCGCTGAAAAACTGGAAAGTCGTTTGTACCCAAAATGTTCCCCCCCACCCCAGGGCTGGGATATATCCTTACTGCAGTTCTTAACTCTTGAAAATAGTAGTTGGATTTCCAAAAAATGTGACGATTTCTTTTTTTTTTTTTTTTATTTAGTTATTGATCAGCACTGTAGCCAAATTTGTTGCATGAGCTGATCGAAGGAAAAATTTCCAACAGCCCCATTCGAGAGAAGCCGATCTTTAGATTGACTTCACTTGAGTGTGAACGGTCATCGATGGATCAAAATTCGTGGGGTCCGTTTCGTTCCAGACCTCTCCGGTATACACAGCGTCACCACACACTGCTACATCTACAGGCCCGGAGCCCATTGGAGGAGATCTCTAACAATCCTATTAAAACAATTAGATGCCACAACTAAAACACACCCCTCAGGGACACGGCTGCCCACCCCTCATAGCATCAACCAATGAATGGCCTCCAAATGTACGCATTGTAAACTGTGTGCGGGCTCCAGACTTTTGAAGCAAAGAGGAACAGCACCCCCCCCCCCCACCGTCCGTGGCGTGTCGGTGGGGAGAAACAGCGCCCCCCACGGCGTGTCGGTGGGGAGAAACAGCGCCCCCCCACGGCGTGTCGGTGGGGAGAAACAGCGCCCCCCCACGGCGTGTCGGTGGGGAGAAACAGCGCCCCCCCCACGGCGTGTCGGTGGGGAGAAACAGCGCCCCCCCACGGCGTGTCGGTGGGGAGAAACAGCGCCCCCCCACGGCGTGTCGGTGGGGAGAAACAGCGCCCCCCCACGGCGTGTCGGTGGGGAGAAACAGCGCCCCCCCACGGCGTGTCGGTGGGGAGAAACAGCGCCCCCCCACGGCGTGTCGGTGGGGAGAAACAGCGCCCCCCCACGGCGTGTCGGTGGGGAGAAACAGCGCCCCCCCACGGCGTGTCGGTGGGGAGAAACAGCGCCCCCCCACGGCGTGTCGGTGGGGAGAAACAGCGCCCCCCCACGGCGTGTCGGTGGGGAGAAACAGCGCCCCCCCACGGCGTGTCGGTGGGGAGAAACAGCGCCCCCCCACGGCGTGTCGGTGGGGAGAAACAGCGCCCCCCCACGGCGTGTCGGTGGGGAGAAACAGCGCCCCCCACGGCGTGTCGGTGGGGAGAAACAGCACCCCCCCCCCACCGTCCCTGGCGTGTCGGTGGGGAGAAACAGCGCCCCCCCCCCCACCGTCCCTGGCGTGTCGGTGGGGAGAAACAGCGCCCCCCCCCCACCGTCCCTGGCGTGTCGGTGGGGAGAAACAGCGCCCCCCCCCACCGTCCCTGGCGTGTCGGTGGGGAGAAACAGCGCCCCCCACCGTCCCTGGCGTGTCGGTGGGGAGAAACAGCGCCCCCCCCACCGTCCCTGGCGTGTCGGTGGGGAGAAACAGCGCCCCCCCCACCGTCCCTGGCGTGTCGGTGGGGAGAAACAGCGCCCCCCACCGTCCCTGGCGTGTCGGTGGGGAGAAACCGCGCCCCCCCCCCCACCGTCCCTGGCGTGTCGGTGGGGAGAAACAGCGCCCCCCCCCCCACCGTCCCTGGCGTGTCGGTGGGGAGAAACAGCGCCCCCCCCCCCACCGTCCCTGGCGTGTCGGTGGGGAGAAACAGCGCCCCCCCACCGCCCCTGGCGTGCCGGTGGGGAGAAACAGCGCCCCCCCCCCCACCGTCCCTGGCGTGTCGGTGGGGAGAAACAGCGCCCCCCCCCCACCGTCCCTGGCGTGTCGGTGGGGAGAAACAGCGCCCCCCACCGTCCCTGGCGTGTCGGTGGGGAGAAACAGCGCCCCCCCACCGTCCCTGGCGTGTCGGTGGGGAGAAACAGCGCCCCCCCACCGTCCCTGGCGTGTCGGTGGGGAGAAACAGCGCCCCCCCACCGTCCCTGGCGTGTCGGTGGGGAGAAACAGCGCCCCCCCACCGTCCCTGGCGTGTCGGTGGGGAGAAACAGCGCCCCCCCACCGTCCCTGGCGTGTCGGTGGGGAGAAACAGCGCCCCCCCACCGTCCCTGGCGTGTCGGTGGGGAGAAACAGCGCCCCCCCACCGTCCCTGGCGTGTCGGTGGGGAGAAACAGCGCCCCCCCACCGTCCCTGGCGTGTCGGTGGGGAGAAACAGCGCCCCCCCACCGTCCCTGGCGTGTCGGTGGGGAGAAACAGCGCCCCCCCACCGTCCCTGGCGTGTCGGTGGGGAGAAACAGAAAATGTAAATATTGCAAAATAGTCAAAAGGATTTTTAGATTTCCAGACAAGCAGATCAGAGAATGGATGAGGTGAGATTACCTGACTGTTGATGTTGGCTCCACTGTCCAGTAGAAGGGAGATGAGGGGAAGATTCCTCTTCAGGGTGGCGATGTGCAGACAGGTCAGACCTGCGGAGAGGAGGTAGAGAGGTCAATGACAAAGCCAAGGAGAAGCTCAGACACCAGGAGTGCGATGATTGCCTGCGACATGCTGCGAGGAGGAGGGGGAGGAGGAGGAGGAGGAGGAGGAGTGGCCAGGCGAGTGTCCCTTCAATCAGTCCATGTTCTAGTACTTAAAGCAGAACTCAAAAAGTGAAGTTCTGCTCATTCTCTCCCTCCCCCAGCATGAAATGGAGTTGCAGATTTTTTGGTGTGTGGGTGTGTGTTGGTGTTGGGGGGGGGGGGGGGGGGGAAGGTGTGTTGGGGGGGGGGGGGGGTGTTGGGGTTGGTTGATCACAGTTCGTTGTCACTATCCACTCCCACTTTGACATTGCTCATCCAGAATCGCTCCTATTCATGTCAATTGGGATGCAGCGGCTGCATGGACACAACCACTGCTCCCAATCTGACACCTGTGTGGGTGCAGATGCTGAAAGCAGACAGTGAGTTTGGGGACGCACATGGATGCCACATTGGGAGCAATGGCTGGGTCTGTGCAGTCACAATTGACATGAACGGAACACCTGTGCGCCCCACGTAGGCACAACATGCGGCCCCTGTATGCCCATGTGAATGAGCCCTAAGGCTGATCTAGTGAGGTAACATGATCCCAGGAGCTGAGTCACCTTTCCAGTTCTGTAGTTGTAGGTTTTGGGGGCCCCTGGGGCCCCGCAGGATGATTCTGGCACAATCCAAGTGCTGGTTCTCACAGGCCACGTGTAGAGCAGTGTCCCCTTTCCGGTCCTGCAGCTCCAGGTTGACGTCTTTTCCCAGCAGTGCGTTTGCCACCTCCAGCTGGTTGAGGTAAACGGCGAGGTGCAGCGCTGACTGTTGGACAGAAGAGATGAGAGGAGTCAGGAGAGGTCTGGACTAGGTCAGGAACTAGCTAAACAGCAGCCAGTCCTACAACCCAACCAGTACATGAACCTTCCCATACAACATGTACAAGCTCAGTCTACACACCACTCCATTTTTTTCCCCCCCCGACCTGAAGCAACTCCATACTGACTCAATTCGCATGCATGTTTCCCTGTGAGACTGTAGACAGAGGCGTATCCATTCCCTCCACTCAGGTCTCAGATTACACTGGCTCTTTGATCTAGGCTGTGCAGTGCGAAATAAGACCCCTGTCCCCCACCTTCTGGAGCTGGTGAAAAGCCTGGGGGCACATGAAAAACATGCGCATTTTGCCAACACGCCGGGTGCCATCAAGAATGAATAGTAGGATCTTAATAGTGGGATCTTAATGGTGGGATCTCAATGGTAGGTCCTCAGTAGTAGGTCCTCAATAGTGGGATCTCAATAGTAGGTCCTCAATAGTGGGATCTCAATGGTAGGTCCTCAATAGTGGGATCTCAATGGTAGGTCCTCAATAGTGGGGTCTCAATGGTAGGTCCTCAATAGTGGGGTCTCAATGGTAGGTCCTCAATAGTGGGGTCTCAATGGTGGGGTCTCGGACTGTCCTTCCTTCTTACACTACGTAACAGTTTGCTCTGCGAAGGAGCGGTGCATTTCTCCGCGCATCAGGAACGCAAGCAATTTTGTGCACCTCCCGACACGCAGTAATGTCAAGTCCACCTTGAACCCAAACCCCTCTGGCAGTGAAGGACACATCTAAGTGACCCGGTTCAGTGCCAATAAAGTTGGTTACGTATGAATGGTTATAAATGGGCCACAAATCTTCCTTATGCCTCATTGAGCCCAAACCTGTCCATGGTTGCCCTGAGGGTCGGCCGTGTCCTTCTCTGGAGATAGTCAAGCTGAACCTGGTGGACATGGAGCCATTTTTTTACTCTAATTAGCTGTCTACTTACATCTCCTCGAAGTTCAAATCTAATCATTTCAGCTTTGGTGCCAAGAAGCCAGGCCAGGTACCCCCTGATGGTGTTTGGAAGATACAATTCCAGCACAGCGGTCCACGTCTGGGCATAACCGTGAACAATCATTTATCTGGACACCCTCCAGCCTGGTGTATCCTTCACAGACAAACCAGACAGGACTACTACACTGGAGAAGAACCTCCAGGCACACCATGTCATACTCCACACCCCCACACCCTTCACAGCACCCCAAACACAAGCTCTGCAGATCCACGACTGGTCGGTAATCACAGCGGAGGTCACCTACCTGGTACAGGTCATTCTGGATGTCCAGGACTTCCTTGGGGGCCAGGGAGATAAAGTAGAGAGACAGCTGAGGGATGTTGTGGATGACAGCCAGGTGCAAGAGCCTGCGGGGTACAAGCAGAGTATTACACAGAGGAATGGTGACCAATACTCCAGAGATACTACCCTACAGACAGCACAGAGTACAAAGGGAGCAGATAGGCGAGAGTATGAATATTGGACTACATGACAAGTAGAGAAACAACACGAAGACGCATGTGCTGAAGTCAGTGCAGTACAACTAGGAGGGTACATATAATCATAGCATAGTATAGCAACACCAAGACCAAGTATGTGGG
The DNA here is from genome assembly GCF_062004578.1 of Staurois parvus. Taxonomy (NCBI): domain Eukaryota; kingdom Metazoa; phylum Chordata; class Amphibia; order Anura; family Ranidae; genus Staurois; species Staurois parvus. The sequence goes on from NW_028320193.1 coordinate 38,342, forward strand.
CAGTACACAGTGCAGCGACACCGGGATGGAGTATGCGGGCGGTACACAGTGTAGCGACACCGGGATGGAGTATGTGGGCAGTACGCAGTGCAGTGACACCGGGATGGAGTATGCGGGCGGTACACAGTGTAGCAACACAAAGACCAAGTATGCGGGCGGTACACAGTGTAGCGACACCGGGACGGAGTATGCGGGCGGTACACAGTGTAGCGACACCGGGACGGAGTATGCGGGCGGTACACAGTGTAGCGACACCGGGACGGAGTATGCGGGCGGTACACAGTGTAGCGACACCGGGATGGAGGGAGTATGTGGGTAGTACACACTGTAGTGACGCCGGGATGGAGTATATGGGTTGCAAATCGCACCAAGAGTACTGCATGTACTACTTTAGAAATTGAGTCAGACCAAGTCAGAACCGCACCGATACGACCGCTGGAATTGCGGACAATAGCGTGCGACTTGGCATATGATGGCATGCGAATTGCACCCGATGTAACCCGGGTGGAACTGAACAAGCCGAAGCTAGAAGCGGATTGGCTGCCATGCACAGCTGCACCCGGATTCTGAGTGCTCCAGCTGTAGTAAATCTCCCCAATGGTGTACTAACACTGGAGTATTTTAGTAACAGAGATAGTGCCGTTATTCCAGGACAAAAGGGTATGAGAAATACTACGCTCTATATTACTACACGGTGCAGTCATACTACAATATATGAGGAGAGCGCGGTGTAATACTAGGATGGAGTATGTGGAATATACAGTGTTGCAGAGCTAGCATGGCGTATTTTATGAATGCAGTGTAATAATACCAGAGTGTAGTATACGAGCAATACGGGGAGGGAATATACGATGGGAGCATGCCGCAGATATACTGGAATGGAGGATATCACCGATGAGCACACCGGGTAGTAACACTAGGATGGAGTATTAGTAACACTAGGGTGGGGTATTAGTAACACTAGGGTGGGGTATAGAACAAGTGCAGTGTAGTAATACTAGGATGGAGTATTAGTAACACTAGGATGGAGTATTAGTAACACTAGGATGGAGTATTAGTAACACTAGGGTGGGGTATTAGTAACACTAGGATGGAGTATTAGTAACACTAGGATAGAGTATTAGTAACACTAGGATGGAGTATTAGTAACACTAGGGTGGGGTATTAGTAATGCTAGGGTGGGGTATATAACAAGTACAGTGTAGTAATCCTAGGATGGAGTATTAGTAACACTAGGGTGGGGTATAGAACAAGTCCAGTGTAGTAATACTAGGATGGAGTATTAGTAATGCTAGGGTGGGGTATATAACAAGTACAGTGTAGTAATCCTGGGATGGAGTATTAGTAATGCTAGGATGGAGTATTAGTAACACTAGGGTGGGGTATTAGTAACACTAGGGTGGGGTATTAGTAACACTAGGGTGGGGTATTAGTAACACTAGGGTGGGGTATTAGTAATGCTAGGGTGGGGTATATAACAAGTACAGTGTAGTAATACTAGGAGGGAATATATAAAAGGCAAATACCGGGTAGTAACATTAGAACGCAGTACAGCATATCACTGGTGAGTACACAGTGTAGTAACACTAGGATGGGAGTATTTTAATACACAGCAGGGCTCGACAAATCCCAGGCACCAGATCGCCATGGCAACTAGAA
>NW_028320193.1:45000-61742 GCF_062004578.1 Staurois parvus
ATGATCCCCTATTGCCTGGGGGCCCCATGAGTTTGTCAATCCAGCCCTCATTAGGTGACTTCTGAAGGCAATTGGTTCCACTAGATTTTAGTTAGGGGTATCAGAGTAGAGGGGGCTGAATACAAATGCCGCCACACTTTTCAGACATTTATTTGTAACAAATGTTGGAAACCATTTCTCATTTTCCTTCCACTTCACAATTATGTGGCACTTTGTGTCGGTCCATCACATCCAATCCCAATAAAATACATGGTTGTAACGTGACAACATGGTGAACATATCAAAGGGTGCTGTAACACGGTGCCAAGTAGACCCCCCCCCCCCCTCCCCGAATGGTCCCTTCTGACAGCATGCAGGCGTTTCCCCCCAGCAGCTGTCAGATTTGAAAAAATCAACAGGCCTCTGCCCCCACAGCCACTTACTGCTCATTCATGTGAGCAGCAGCCTCCCTTGCCTCCTCTCTGGGGAAAAAAAAAAAAAAATGACATGCAGTGGATTGCTTTTCAGAGGGCGTTTAAACCCCATCACACAGCAAATCTTCTCCTTCTGAGCTCAGCTCCTTTTTACCCGCAGACACGGCCACGTTATGGCAAGCCATGCCCAGGTGGGATACAGCCGCACTCTGCAGAGGGGGGGGATTAGGAAACCTGCAGAGGAATCCAGTTCCATGAGCTTCTACTAGATCAGCAGATTAGGATCTAGGATCAGGGTGCGGGAGGAGGAGCCAGGACTGCAGGAGATACACAGAGCCTATGGATGCAGCTGTCATACCCGGAGCGCAGTACAAAGCGTGAGACTCCTCCACCGACGCTCACAGTACAGGACAATGAGGAACGTGCCGACAAACAGCTCAGGAATGTTCCCCGGCCTGTCCATAAAAACACCCGGGAATCCCCGAGCTCCCCACCCCGATGAGGAAATACACAACCTGTACACACCTTACCCACACCAAAAGTATTCATGGAGGGGAAGTGGCACAACCTACAACCCCCGACACCATCTCCCAGCATAGAGGCCAGGGAGACTGACTGCAGAGACAGGCCGAGCCATCCCATCCATCCGTCCACCCGGCCCGGCACTCGTATCCAAATACAATCCCATCCGTCCACCCGGCCCGGGACTTGTATCCAAATACAATCCCATCCGTCCACCCGGCCCGGGACTTGTATCCAAATACAATCCCATCCGTCCACCCGGCCCGGGACTTGTATCCAAATACAATCCCATCCGTCCACCCGGCCCGGGACTTGTATCCAAATACAATCCCATCCGTCCACCCGGCCCGGGACTTGTATCCAAATACAATCCCATCCGTCCACCCGGCCCGGGACTTGTATCCAAATACAATCCCATCCGTCCACCCGGCCCGGGACTTGTATCCAAATACAATCCCATCCGTCCACCCGGCCCGGGACTTGTATCCAAATACAATCCCATCCGTCCACCCGGCACTCGTATCCAAATACAATCCCATCCGTCCACCCGGCACTCGTATCCAAATACAATCCCATGTTAATTTTCACTGACTGCCCCATTACCTCTGATGGAAGTCGGGTCCAAGCATCAACTACTCTTTAGGTAAATAATATTTCCTCCTGCTAGTTTGAGGTCAATGTTCCCCGTATAGAAAAAATATTGCCTCCTGAAGGCTAAAGCTGGTCTTCAGCCTTGGCACGGGTGTACCGGCTCCTCCCCCTACAGCCTTGGCACGGGGGTTCCGGCTCCTCCCCCTACAGCCTTGGCACGGGGGTTCCGGCTCCTCCCCCTTCAGCCTTGGCACGGGGGTTCCGGCTCCTCCCCCTTCAGCCTTGGCACGGGGGTTCCGGCTCCTCCCCCTTCAGCCTTGGCACGGGGGTTCCGGCTCCTCCCCCTTCAGCCTTGGCACGGGGGTTCCGGCTCCTCCCCCTTCAGCCTTGGCACGGGGGTTCCGGCTCCTCCCCCTTCAGCCTTGGCACGGGGGTTCCGGCTCCTCCCCCTTCAGCCTTGGCACGGGGGTTCCGGCTCCTCCCCCACAGCCTTGGCACGGGGGTTCCGGCTCCTCCCCCTACAGCCTTGGCACGGGGGTACCGGCTCCTCTCCTGGACTGAAACAGCCTACTCTGATTTCACTGCACACTGGGAGCTTCTCACAATGTGCATTCGAAGTCACAGCATGTCAGACAGAGCTTCGCCTTATTTCCTGGCTGGAGGACGTCCAGCATCATCTAGCTCTTTCCTCCATTTTCCAACTGTCCGTGACCCACCCCTTTCATTGAATTTCAGTTCTTTCAACCAAGGAGGCTCAGGATCACATGTGGGTGTTCTCGTGCAAATACAGCCTGCCAAGGAACGCCCAATCCTCCAGACTGACAACCACCCATGAAGGCATTTAATATTTGCCCAACTCCTCCCATGAGCAAGCCCACTGTTTGCATCAGGACTGAGGGCTCCTGAGAGAAGTACTGAGGCAGGGTGCTGTGATGTTTTCAGGAAGCTATGTACAACAACTCCCTGCCAGCTCCTTCCACCAGCCATGATCTGCCTACCTTGGCTAGAGATGCACAGAGACCCAGTGATGACATCAGTGTGTGTAAAATAAGGTATGCAATTAAAGACCTTCGGGCCCAAAAGACACACACAGTGTTCCAATCCCCTCCCAATCATGTGATTCAGGTGTTCCAATCCCCTCCCAATCATGTGATTCAGGTGTTCCAATCCCCTCCCAATCATGTGACTCAGGTGTTCCAATCCCCTCCATGGACACAGTTGTATACAATCCAGCCCCTAGGCATGCAGACGGCTTCTACAAACATTGGTGAAAGAATGGGTCGCTCTCAGGAGCTCAGTGACTCCAAGCGTGGTCCCGTGATAGGTGGCCACCTGGGCAATAAGTCCATCCGTGACATTTCCTGGCTACTAAATATTCCACGCTCAACTGTTAGTGGGATTATAACAAAGTGGAAGCCACTGGGAACAACAGCCACTCAGCCACCAAGTGGTAGGCCACGTCACATGACAGGGCGGGGTCACCGCATGCTGAAGCGCACAGTGCGCAGAAGTTGTCAACTGTCTGCAGAGTCAATAGCTAAAGACCTCCAAACTTGGTGTGGCCTTCAGATGAGCCCAACAACAGTGTGTAGAGAGCTTCATGGAATGGGTTTCCATGGCCGAGCAGCTCCATCCAAGCCTTACATCACCAAGTGCAATGCAAAGCGTCGGATGCCGTGGTGTAAAGCTCGCCGCCACTGGACTCTAGAGCAGAAGAGACGTGTTCTCTGGAGTGACCAATCACACTTCTCTGTTTGGCAATCCGATGGATCCGATGGACATGTCTGGGTTTGGCAGTTGCCAGGAGAACGGTACTTGCCTGACTGCATTGTGCCAAGTGTAAAGTTTGGTGGGGGGGGGGGGGGGGGGATTATGGTGTGGGGTTGTTTTTCAGAGGTTGGGCTTGGCCCCCTAGTTCCAGTGAAGGGAACTCTTAAGGTGACATTTTGGACAATTTCATGCTCCCAACTTTGTGGGAGGAGTTTGGGGATGGCCCCTTCCTGTTCCAACATGACTGCCCACCAGTGCACAAAGCAAGGTCCATAAAGACATGGAGGAGCCAGTTTGGGGTGGAGGAACTTGACTGTCCTGCACAGAGTCCTGACCTCAACCCCATAGAACACCTTTGGGATGAATTAGAGCGGAGACTGCGAGCCAGGCCTCCTCCCCCGACATCAGTGCCTGACCTGACAAATGTGCTTCTGGAAGAATGGTCCAACCTTCCATAGACACCCTCCTAAACCTTGTGGACGGCCTTCCCAGAAGAGTTGAAGCTGTTATAGCTGCAAAGGGCGGGGCCGACTCAATATTCAACCCTACGGACTAAGACTGGGGGGTCATTAAAGGTCATGTGTGTGGAAAGGGCGGGGCCAACTCAATATTGAACCCTACGGACTAAGACTGGGGGGGTCATTAAAGGTCATGTGTGTGGAAAGGGCGGGGCCAACTCAATATTGAACCCTACGGACTAAGACTGGGGGGTCATTAAAGGTCATGTGTGTGGAAAGGGCGGGGCCAACTCAATATTGAACCCTACGGACTAAGACTGGGGGGGTCATTAAAGGTCATGTGTGTGGAAAGGGCGGGGCCAACTCAATATTGAACCCTACGGACTAAGACTGGGGGGCCATTAAAGGTCATGTGTGTGGAAAGGGCGGGGCCAACTCAATATTGAACCCTACGGACTAAGACTGGGGGGGTCATTAAAGGTCATGTGTGTGGAAAGGGCGGGGCCAAATCAATACTGAACCCTACGGACTAAGACTGGGGGGTCATTAAAGGTCATGTGTGTGGAAAGGGTGGGGCCAATACTTAGGGCAATATAGTGATTTATTATATATATTTTGTTTTTATACTTTTTTTTTTAATGGTTTTATTTATTTGAACGACCAGACATGCTGCCATATGTGGATCAGACTACAACACCGCAGGCTGTCTCCGTCCTCCCATCTGCACAGGGTACCAGGTTACTTCCTCTCCATCACATGCTGATCACAGCTCAACTCGCAAACCACACAGACGTCACAGCGCACCGGAACTTCTCCGAGTACAGACACCCCCCACATACCATCATAATAGCGTGTGACTGAGGGGGAGGGGGCATTAGAGTGTAAGCTCCTCTGGTGCAGAGACTGATGTGACTGTGGGAGAGGGGACATTAGAGTGTAAGCTCCTCTGGTACAGAGACTGATGTGACTGTGGGGGAGGGGGCATTAGAGTGTAAGCTCCTCTGGTGCAGAGACTGATGTGACTGTGGGGGAGGGGGCATTAGAGTGTAAGCTCCTCTGGTGCAGAGACTGATGTGACTGTGGGGGAGGGGGCATTAGAGTGTAAGCTCCTCTGGTGCAGAAACTGATGTGACTGTGGGGGAGGGGACATTAGAGTGTAAGCTCCTCTGGTACAGACTGATGTGACTGTGGGGGAGGGGGCATTAGAGTGTAAGCTCCTCTGGTACAGAGACTGATGTGACTGGCTCAGTGATCTCTGTACAGCACTGCGGTGTATGTCAGAGCTATATACATGTATAATAATAGTGTGTGTGACTGTGGGGGAGGGGACATTAGAGTGCAAGCTCCTCTGGTTACAGAGACTGATGTGACTGTGGGGGAGGGGACATTAGTGTGTAAGCTCCTCTGGTGCAGAGACTGATGTGACTGTGGGGGAGGGGGCATTAGAGTGTAAGCTCCTGTGGTGCAGTCTGAAGCAACTGGTTTTGTGTTCTCTGTGCAGCACCACGGTATACATCAGAGCTATGTCAATGTATAATATTAATAATGTGCGACTTTGGGGGGGAATTAGATTGTAAGCTCCTCTGGTGCAGGGAGCTTGCTGCCTGGCTTGCTCAGTGCTGGCTCCACCTCCTGAGTCCCTGTGTGGTCCAATAGGAAGTAATGGCCATGCTTGGTGCATTTGTAATGGCAATGCAGGACCCGCTGAGGAGTCAGTGTGCCTCCATTGTAGGCGGGGTTTATGGGCTTACCACCAATGAGAAGAAAGTCTTCCAGCTACGAATGAACTTTCCCTCAAAGAGTCGCACAAACCTGCACTGCAGACATAGGACTCTGTGAGGGCCCAGGACACCCACCAAGGTGACCCACATACACAAATCAGGGTGTGGGACGCTGAGCTGTGGGGGCGCTCCATGTGTGCGGTGACAGTGCGGTTACTGACAGTCACACAGCAACAGAGGATACCCACCGAGCCATGCTATCCGTATACAACACGGGGCAGTTTACAAAGTGATCATGTGACCAGGAAGAACCCCTCCCCCCCCCCCCCCCCCGGGTTGTACACAGGGTACTCACGTGTCACCCTCTTCTGACAGGTAGGTGAAGCTGTTGATGCACTCGGTGCCTAGGCTCCCGGTGACCCCCCCGGTTGGAAGGCTGGCAGTCTGTGGGTTGGGCTCTATGCCGTAGGAGGGGGTGTCCTCAGTAAGGGGCACAGTGCTAGTCTGTGGAGCTCTCTCTGCCACCAGGATGTTCGGTTCACCAATCAGAGTCTGTGGGGCGGGTTCTGTGGTCTCAGGGTGTCCAGTAGGGGGCAGGCTGTCTATGATGGAGGCGGATCCATAGGAGGAGTCTATACGCTCTGTGTCCTGGGCCTCAGCCTGCTGCTCTTTAGACTGGTGGGGGAGGGAGGAGTCCGGATTGGAGGGTCCAGAATATCGAGGGAGACCCTCATCCTGCAGGGACTGCAGAGACTCCGCAAGACCCGAGTCAAAGCGCACCTCTTCTGGGTGGAGTCCAAGTGTCTTCCCCTCCCAGTCCTCCGACATCGTCCAATCTCATGAGAGAGCCACCTGGGGGAGGGGAAAGAGTCAGATGAGGTCATAGAGACAAAAACTACATCAGAGGAGCACACATTACATCAGAGGGACGCACCGACCACGGAGCACACACACGAGGGACGCGCCGACCACGGAGAGCGCGCACACACACCAGAGGGACTCGCCGACCACGGAGCGCGCACACACACACACACACACACACCAGAGGGACGCAACGGCCACGGAGCGCGCACACACACACACCAGAGGGACGCAACGGCCACGGAGCGCGCACACACACACACACCAGAGGGACGCAACGGCCACGGAGCGCGCACACACACACACACACCAGAGGGACGCAACGGCCACGGAGCGCGCGCACACACCAGAGGGACGCGCCGACCACGGAGCGCGCGCACACACCAGAGGGACGCGCCGACCACGGAGCGCGCGCACACACCAGAGGGACGCGCCGACCACGGAGCGCGCGCACACACCAGAGGGACGCGCCGACCACGGAGCGCGCGCACACACCAGAGGGACGCGCCGACCACGGAGCGCGCGCACACACCAGAGGGACGCGCCGACCACGGAGCGCGCGCACACACCAGAGGGACGCGCCGACCACGGAGCGCGCGCACACACCAGAGGGACGCGCCGACCACGGAGCGCGCGCACACACCAGAGGGACGCGCCGACCACGGAGAGCACACACGCACACATTAGTGGGACGCACCGACCACGGAGCGCGCGCGCACACACACACACACCAGAGGGACGCGCCGGCCACGGAGCGCGCGCGCACACACACCAGAGGGACGCGCCGACCACAGAGCGCGCGCACACACACCAGAGGGACGCGCCGACCGCGGAGCGCGCGCGCACATCAGCGGGACGCGCCGACCACGGAGCGCGCACACACACCAGAGGGACGCGCCGACCACGGAGCGCGCACACACACATCAGAGGGACGCGCCGACCACGGAGCGCGCACACACACACCAGAGGGACGCGCCGACCACGGAGCGCACGCGCACACACACACACACCAGAGGGACGCGCCGACCACGGAGCGCACGCGCACACACACACCAGAGGGACGCACCGACCACGGAGCGCACGCGCACACACACACCAGAGGGACGCACCGACCACGGAGCGCACGCGCACACACACACCAGAGGGACGCACCGACCACGGAGCGCACGCGCACACACACACCAGAGGGACGCACCGACCACGGAGCGCGCGCACACACCAGAGGGACGCACCGACCACGGAGCGCGCGCACACACCAGAGGGACGCACCGACCACGGAGCGCGCGCACACACCAGAGGGACGCACCGACCACGGAGCGCGCGCACACACCAGAGGGACGCACCGACCACGGAGCGCGCGCACACACCAGAGGGACGCACCGACCACGGAGCGCGCGCACACACCAGAGGGACGCACCGACCACGGAGCGCGCACACACACACCAGAGGGACGCACCGACCACGGAGCGCGCACACACACACCAGAGGGACGCACCGACCACGGAGCGCGCACACACACACCAGAGGGACGCACCGACCACGGAGCGCGCACACACACACCAGAGGGACGCACCGACCACGGAGCGCGCACACACACACCAGAGGGACGCACCGACCACGGAGCGCGCACACACACACCAGAGGGACGCACCGACCACGGAGCGCGCACACACACACCAGAGGGACGCACCGACCACGGAGCGCGCACACACACACCAGAGGGACGCACCGACCACGGAGCGCGCACACACACACCAGAGGGACGCACCGACCACGGAGCGCGCACACACACACCAGAGGGACGCACCGACCACGGAGCGCGCACACACACACCAGAGGGACGCACCGACCACGGAGCGCGCACACACACACCAGAGGGACGCACCGACCACGGAGCGCGCACACACACACCAGAGGGACGCACCGACCACGGAGCGCGCACACACACACCAGAGGGACGCACCGACCACGGAGCGCGCACACACACACCAGAGGGACGCACCGACCACGGAGAGCACACACACACATCAGAGGGACGCACCGACCACGGAGCGCGCGCGCACACACACACACACATCAGAGGGACGCACCAACCACGGAGAGCACACACGCACACATTAGTGGGACGCACCGACCACGGAGCGCACACACACACCAGAGGGACGCACCGACCGCGGAGCACACACACACACCAGAGGGACGCACCGACCGCGGAGCGCACACACGCACACATTAGTGGGACGCACCGACCACGGAGAGCACACACTGGTGGGACGCACCGACCACGGAGCGCGCACACACATCAGAGGGACGCACCGACCACGGAGAGCACACACTAGTGGGACGCACCGACCACGGAGAGCACACATGCACACATTAGTGGGACACACCAACCTCTAGTGATCCTTCCAGTAACACACTTGCTGTCTTAGGGTGACAACACTCACTCATAGTAATCTATGGAGGAGAAGCGTTGTCACCCCAAAACAGGACTACAGAACCCCTCCCCCACACTTGATGTGACATATAGGTGTCTATAACCCGCCCCCCATCCCTATAATAGCCCCATCCGATCCCCGGGACTGATTGGAGGAGAGAGGAAACCGGACACAGCCGGAGGAGAGGCCTCAACCACACCAGAACTTCACCGACCGAATAAACCATCCAAACACCTGGACACGGCCGGCTCCTCACTCCGCTCACCTCAAAGCACGGATCCCCACAGCCAGTGCATCCTCCCCAGCCAACCAAATCCCCGCTTACTGTCAACTATAGCCAATCACAGGCCGCTGTATACGCGTCTCTTCGTCATCTTACCACGCCCCTTTCGCTGACAGAAAACTTAGAAACTTTCCTCACAGCCCCGCCCATCTATCAGCCACTGCTTATTGGAAGACATTCACCGCACGCCCCACCCATAACCCCTCACCAACCATGCCAATCACCTGGGGAATTTCCTGACTATGCCACGCCCACGATTCTACTTACTAGGCATTACATAGCTGCAGTCACATGTTTCTGTATAACAATTCCGCTTTCTATTCCCCCCCTCTACTATTAGCCCCGCCCCCGCTGGCCGCAAAAGTCTGTCTTATTGGTCACGGGTGAACTGTATGCTTTGCTGAGACGCTTGGATGACATATGTCGCCCTCTGTCAGTTGCCTAGCGAATCGCTATGGGGATGCGCATGCGTAGTGTGTCCTGACGGCGCGCGCGCGCAGAGACGGGGGGGGGTTTGACTGGATGCGGCCTCCCGCAGTGGTCCATTCGTGATGGCGGAGCTGTGCTGGTGTCTGAGGAGAATCGGGGGAACCCAGGAGCGGCTAATACTGCCTGAGGGGGAAGAGGTGCGTGAGTCTACCCTGCAGGAGGGGGGAACTTCTCAGTCAGGCCTGACTAATCACTCCTGGAGGGTCTACCTTCCCCTCAGGACAGTGGGCGGGCGGGGGCTACGGGGTATACCCTCACTTTACACAGGGGCAACTAGTGCTGTCTGGGAGGGCCCTATACCCTCACTTTACACAGGGGCAACTAGTGCTGTCTGGAAGGGCCCATACCTCACTCTACACAGGGGCAACTAGTGCTGTCTGGGAGGGCCCATACCTCACTCTACACAGGGGCAACTAGTGCTGTCTGGGAGGGCCCTATACCCTCACTTTACACAGGGGCAACTAGTGCTGTCTGGGAGGGCCCTATACCCTCACTCTACACAGGGGCAGCTAGTGCTGTCTGGGAGGGCCCATACCTCACTCTACACAGGGGCAACTAGTGCTGTCTGGGAGACCCTATACCCTCACTTTACACAGGGGCAACTAGTGCTGTCTGGGAGGGCCCTATACCCTCACTCTACACAGGGGCAGCTAGTGCTGTCTGGGAGGGCCCATACCTCACTCTACACAGGGGCAACTAGTGCTGTCTGGGAGACCCTATACCCTCACTTTACACAGGGGCAACTAGTGCTGTCTGGGAGGGCCCTATGCCCTCACTTTACACAGGGGCAACTAGTGCTGTCTGGGAGGGCCCATACCCCAACTACACTGCTCCACAAATGAAAGGAAGACTGTAATCAAAGTCTAGCATGAAGTCAATGAAACTCCTGGGGTATTGTACAACCCCCTATGCTACTTACCTGACCAGATCATCAGTTTCGGCTGCTTTGGTGTTCATGAAATTAACAACAGGTGCACTAGATGGGTAACAATGACACGACCCCCAAAACAGGAATGCATTTACAGGTGGATGGCCACTGACATTTTTTTCCCTCCTCATCTTTTCTGACTGTTTTTCACTAGTTTTGCATTTGGCTCGGGTCAGTGTCACTACTGGTAGCATGAGGCCATACCTGGACCCTATAGAGGTTACACAGGCAGTCCAACTCCTCCAGGATGGCACATCAATACGTACCATTGCAGGAAGGTTTGCTGTGTCTCCCAGCACAGTCTCAAGAGCATGGAGGAGATTCCAGGAGACAAGAGCATGGAGGAGATTCCAGGAGACAAGAGCATGGAGGAGATTCCAGGAGACAAGAGCATGGAGGAGATTCCAGGAGACTGGCAGTTCCTCTAGGAGAGCTGGACAGGGCTGTAGAAGGTCCTTAACCCATCAGCAGGACCGGTATCTGCTCCTTTGTGCAAGGAGGACCAGGATGAGCCCTGCCAGAGCCCTACAAAATGACCTCCAGCAGGCCACTGGTGTGAATGTCTCTGACCAAACAATCAGAAACAGACTTCATGAGGGTGGCCTGAGGGCCCGACGTCCTCTAGTGGGCCCTGTGCTCCCTGCCCGGCACCATAGAGCTGGATTGGCATTTGCCATTGAACCCCAGAATTGGCAGGTCCACCACTGGCACCCTGTGCTTTTCACAGATGAGAGCAGGTTCCCCCTGAGCACATGTGACAGACATGAAAGGGTCTGGAGAAGCCGTGGAGAACGTTCTGCTGCCTGTAACATGGTTCAGCATGACCGTATTGGTGGTGGGTCAGTGATGGTCTGGGGAGGCATATCCATGGAGGGACATACAGACCTCTACAGGCTAGACCAGCAATGGGCAAACTACGGCCCGGCGGACCTTTTAATCCGGCCCGCGGAGCTAGGCTCCTGCTAGGCTCCTCTCACAGTCCGCCCTGAAGTCCGCCCGGTGTAGCATGAAAATCTGTCTCCTATGAGGATCTGTCCCCCTCGACGTATCTGCGCATGTGCCGGAGATCGCCGATCGGCTGCTAATGCCTGAAACTGGCACATGCGCAGATACGTCGAGGGGGACAGATTTTCATGCTACACCGGAATGGCGCGGGAACACGGCGAGAGGAACGCGCGGAGCAAAGGTAAGTGAATTGACACAGGGGGGACTTGGGGACTTAATAGTGGGGATGAATTACTATAGGGGGGATGAATTACTATATGGGGGATGAATTACTATATGAGGGATGAATTACTATATGAGGGATGAATTACTATAGGGGGGATGAATTACTATAGGGGGGATGAATTACTATATGGGGGATGAATTACTATGCTTACTATGGGGGAATATTACTATTCTTACTATGGATGACACATACACATCATTCATCTACTCTTGGTCCGGCCCCCCGGGTCCAATATATGAACCCATTGCGGCCCTTGAGTCAAAAAGTTTGCCCACCCCTGGGCTAGACAAAGGCACCCTGACTGCTATTAGGTATCGGGATGAAATCCTTGGACCCATTGTCAGACCCTACGCTGGTGCGGTGGGTCCTGGGTTCCTCCTGGTGCGGTGGGTCCTGGGTTCCTCCTGGTGCGGTGGGTCCTGGGTTCCTCCTGGTGCGGTGGGTCCTGGGTTCCTCCTGGTGCGGTGAGTCCTGGGTTCCTCCTGGTGCAGACAATGCCCGGCTTCATGTGGTGAGAGTATGCAGGCAGTTCCTGGAGGAGGAAGGAATTGATACCACTGAATGGCCCCCACGCTCGCCTGACCTAAATCCAATAGAACCCCTCTGGGATGTCATGTTTCGGTCCATCCGACGCCGCCAGGTTGCACCTCAGACTGTGCAGGAGCTCAGTGACACCCTGGTCCAGATCTGGGAGGAATTCCCCCAGGACACCATTCGTGGTCCCATTAGGAGCCTCCCCCGACGTTGTCAGGCGTGCATACAAGCACATGGGGGCCACACAGACTACTGAGGACCATTCTGAGTTGCTGCAATGACATTTCAGCCAAATGGACTCGCCTGCTGCATCATTTTCTCACTTTGATTTTCGGGGGGGCCTTTGAATTCAGTCCTCTGTAGGTCGATCATTTTCATAAATCAATGGGACATCCTTACGTTCCTCACCCATCCCCCGTCCATGTCAGTATAGAGATCCAGCAGATTTGTCCCCATTGAGATCTGATGGGTTTTCAACGTCTTCCTTTCATTTTTTTGGGCCGTGTATATATAGGAACAACTACATTGTGTGCACAATTATTAGGCAAGTTGTATTTTTAAGGATTAATTCCATTATTGAACAACTCCAGTGCTCCCGGTCGGTCCAAAATGTTAATAAATCTCAAACCTGAATATTTAAGAAAGTAAAAGTTAGATTTTGGTTCTTTTAGGAGAATACAGTGGATATAAAAAGTCTTCACACCCCTGTTAAAATGTCAGGTTTCTGTGATGTAAAAAAAATGAGACAAAGATAAATCATTTCATAACTTTTTCCACCTTTAATGCAACCTATAAACTGTTGAACAAAGCAAACTGATATTTTTTAGGTGGAGGGAAGTAAAAATAAAAAACTACAATAATCTGGTTGCATAAGTGTGCACACCCTTACACTAATCCTTTGTTGAAGCCCCTTTTGATGTGATTCCAGCACTGTCTTTTTGGGGAGGAGCCTATCAGCACGGCACATCCTGACTCGGCAATATTTGCCCGCTCTTCCTTGCAGAAACACTACAAATCTGTCAGATTGCGAGGGCATCTCCTGTGCACAGCCCTCTTCAGATCACCCCACAGATTTTCCATCGGATTCAGGTCTGGGCTCTGGCTGGGCCATTCCAACACTTTCATCTTCTTCTGGTGAAGCCATTCCTTTGTGGATTTGGATGGATGCCTTGGGTGGTTGTCATGCTGGAAGATGGAGTTCCTCTTTATGTTCAGCTTTCTAGCAGAAGCCTGAAGGTTTTATGCCGATATTGACCGGTATTTGGAACTGTTCATAATTCCCTCTACCTTGATCAAGGCCCTAGTTCCAGCTGAAGAAAAACAGCCCCAAAGCATGATGCTGCCACCACCATGCTTCACAGTGGGTGTGGTGTTCTTGTGGTGATGTGCAGTGTTGTTTTTGCACCAAACATATCTTTTGGAATTATGGCCAAAAAGTTCATCCTTGGTTTCATCCGACCAGAACACATTTTCCCACATGATATTGGGAGACTTTAGATGTGTTTTTGCAAAATTTAGCCGGCTTGGATGTTTTTTTTCGTAAGAAAAGGCTTCCGTCTTGTCACTCTACCCCATAGCCCAGACATAGGAAGAATATGGGAGATTGTTGTCACATGGACCACAGCCAGGACTTGCCAGATATTCCTGCAGCTCCTTTCATGTTGCTGTAGGCCTCTTGGCCGCCTCCCAGACCAGTTTTCTTCTCGTCTTTTCATCCATTTTGGAGAGACGTCCAGTTCTTGGTGATGTCACTGTTGCGTTGTATTTCCTCCACTTGATGATGACGGTCTTCACGGTCTTCCATGGTATATCTGATGCCTTGGAAATTTTTTTGTACCCTTCTCCTGACTGATACCTTTTAACAATGAGATTCCTCTGATGCTTTGAAAGCTCTCTGCGGACCATGGCTTTGGCTGTAAGATGCGACTAAGAAAATATCAGGAAAGACCTACTAGAACAGCTGAACCTTATTTGGGGTTAATCAGAGGCACTTTAAATGATGGCGGGTGTGTACTGACTCCTATTTAACATGTTTTGAATGTGACTGCTTAATTCTGAACACAGATACATCCCCAGCTATAAGAGGGTGTGCACACTTATGCAACCACATTATTTTCATTTTTTTATGTTTACTCACCCACCCCCCTAAAAGATTTGCTTGTTTTTCAATTGAATTGTACAGTTTATAGGTCATATTAAAGGTTTAAAAAGTTTTGAAATTATTTATCTTTGTCTCATTTTTTTTTTTTTTTTTTTTGCATCACAGAAAACCTGACATTTTAACAGGGGTGTGAAGACTTTTTATATCCACTGTATCTGCGTGCACAATTATTGGTCAACTACTAGTGTGCGGAATTATTATGCATCTAAATGAAGAACGAAGATTTTCTCACCTCACTTGTTTTCATGTGTTAAAGTGAGAATAACAAACAACTCAAAATTTACAAATAAACATTTCTAAATAGAAAAAAAAAAAATCAGACCAACATAGTCACCCTGCTTTTCAAAACAGTCATAAGCCTTTCATTCATGAAGTCTGCCGGTTTCTTGATCTGTTGACGATCAACTTTTTTTTGCAGCAGCAGCAGCAGCAACCACCACAGCCTCCCAGACACTGTGCAGAGGTGTGCTGTTTTCCTTCCCGTTGAAGAAGGGCCCACATGTCCTCAATGGGGTTTAGGCCAGATGACGAAGGGGCCGTATCATTATTTTTTCATCTTTAACCCCTCGCCTACCGGGCACTTCTACCCCCTTCCTGTCCAGGCCAATTTCCAGCTTTCAGCGCTGTTGCACTTTGAATGACAATTGCGCGGTCATGCAACACTGTACCCATATGAAATATATAATTTTTTTTGTGACAGAGATTTATTTTGGTGGTATTTAATCACCTCTGGGTTTTTATTTTTTCTTAACCACTTCCAGACCGGACACTTCCCCCCCCCCCCCCTTCCAGTCCGGACACTTCCCCCCCCCCCCCCCCTTCCAGTCCGGACACTTCCCCCCCCCCCTTCCAGTCCGGACACTCCCCCCCCCCCCCCCCTTCCAGTCCGGACACTCCCCCCCCCCCCCCCCCTTCCAGTCCGGACACTCCCCCCCCCCCCCCCCCTTCCAGTCCGGACACTTCCCCCCCCCCCCCCCCTCTTCCAGTCCGGACACTTCCCCCCCCCCCTCTTCCAGTCCGGACACTTCCCCCCCCCCCCCCCTTCCAGTCCGGACACTTCCCCCCCCCCCCCCCTTCCAGTCCGGACACTCCCCCCCCCCCCCCCTTCCAGTCCGGACACTCCCCCCCCCCCCCTTCCAGTCCGGACACTCCCCCCCCCCCCCCCCTTCCAGTCCGGACACTTCCCCCCCCCCCCTTCCAGTCCGGACACTTCCCCCCCCCCCCCCCTCTTCCAGTCCGGACACTTCCCCCCCCCCCCCTCTTCCAGTCCGGACACTTCCCCCCCCCCCCCCTCCCCCTTCCAGTCCGGACACTCCCCCCCCCCCCCCTTCCAGTCCGGACACTCCCCCCCCCCCCCCTTCCAGTCCGGACACTCCCCCCCCCCCCCTTTCCAGTCCGGACACTCCCCCCCCCCCCCCCCTTCCAGTCCGGACACTTCCCCCCCCCCCCCCCTTCCAGTCCGGACACTTCCCCCCCCCCCCCCCTCCAGTCCGGACACTTCCCCCCCCCCCCCCCCTTCCAGTCCGGACACTTCCCCCCCCCCCCCCCCTTCCAGTCCGGACACTTCCCCCCCCCCCCCCCTTCCAGTCCGGACACTTCCCCCCCCCCCCCTTCCAGTCCGGACACTTCCCCCCCCCCCCCCCCTTCCAGTCCGGACACTTCCCCCCCCCCCCCCTTCCAGTCCGGACACTTCCCCCCCCCCCCCCCTTCCAGTCCGGACACTTCCCCCCCCCCTTCCAGTCCGGACACTTCCCCCCCCCCCCTTCCAGTCCGGACACTTCCCCCCCCCCTTCCAGTCCGGACACTTCCCCCCCCCCCTTCCAGTCCGGACACTTCCCCCCCCCCCTTCCAGTCCGGACACTTCCCCCCCCCCCTTCCAGTCCGGACACTTCCCCCCCCCCCCCTTCCAGTCCGGACACTTCCCCCCCCCCTTCCAGTCCGGACACTTCCCCCCCCCCTTCCAGTCCGGACACTTCCCCCCCCTTCCAGTCCGGACACTTCCCCCCCCCCCCCTTCCAGTCCGGACACTTCCCCCCCCCCCCCCCTTCCAGTCCGGACACTTCCCCCCCCCCCCCCCCTTCCAGTCCGGACACTTCCCCCCCCCCCCCCCTTCCAGTCCGGACACTTCCCCCCCCCCCCCTTCCAGTCCGGACACTTCCCCCCCCCCCTTCCAGTCCGGACACTTCCCCCCCCCCCCCCTTCCAGTCCGGACACTTCCTCCCCCCCCCCCCTCCCCTTCCAGTCCGGACACTTCTCCCCCCCCCCCTCCCCTTCCAGTCCGGACACTTCCCCCCCCCCCCCCCTCCCCTTCCAGTCCGGACACTTCCCCCCCCCCCCCTTCC